>NC_042994.1:4822936-5122936 GCF_901001165.1 Salmo trutta | reverse complement strand
AATTAGACTTGGCGTTTAATGGATTATGTACAAGTTCAGTGAGTGTACGTGTGTTTGGTTGTCAGGCTGAATTTAAGATGGAAATTAGTATTTTTGTGTCCTGTAGAGTCAAGGACTTGTATAAGTCATTATAATAGATGTTGTTTTCAACAAGACAAGTGTTCGACACGTAACTGAGTCTGAAATTCCTATTATTTAATATAGTTGTATGAAGCACTGCTAAGAACGACTGTTGTTTTGGACCAACATTCAACAAATCATATTCCTGAACTTTACAGTCGTCACATTGAAGTTGAGAATGAAACCCCTCGTACTTTATGCCGTTGAAGAGTCCAGGGACTGTACGTTTGTCACATTCCTTTTCACATCCCTGTCACGTACACAAAGAACATTGTACGTCACGGCTGTGTTAGAATCAAAGGGTTCCTTCATCTTGGAGCTGTGGAGCATTTTACCCATTTGAAATAATTATGCAAAAATGTCATGTAGAGAGTATGCAAATATAATGTATCCACTGAGTAAAATGTGACAAATTTCAACCGTTAGCACACTCAGTACCATGTTTTCATGAAATTCAGAGTAAGCTGACATGTACAGCTAATCTCTCTACGTATTAAGCCCTTTACACACACACACACACACACACACACACACACACACACACACACACACACGTGGGTGTGCATAATCACACACCTTCCTTTGGGATCCCTCTTAGTCTAGTATGATTCCTTCCAAGTATTCTGTGTTCGGGTTGTGGTGTGGGTCTGGCTTGCTATTGGTCTGGAGATGGCTGAATAGGCCAATCGGTGACGTGCAGAGGTTGTCTCAGTGAGGGCAGGGGGGTTCATCCTGTAGACATGGTTTATTGTTACTGGCACTGCTGTCGGTTCTATGCGGCGTGCTCTTTTCCCGTGAAACCCCCTAGAGTCTAAGGGCCCGGGGCTGGGTTTCTAATAAGCTAACAAATGGAATTGTTTTAAGATGGTCGTACCAAGGAATTGTTTGAATTTTAGGACCCAACAAAAATAATAATTTGATGAAACATTACATTTGGCTTTCCTGCTATTAGCCCATAACAACACATTGAATACATTGATAGTCAAAAAATAGTCCTGTCCTCATATGACACATACAGTTGAAGTCGGAAGTTTACATACACGTAGATTGGAGTCATTAAAACTCGTTTTTCAACCACTCCACACATTTCTTGTTAACAAACTATAGTTTTGGCAAGTTGGTTAGGACATCTACTTTGAGCATGACACAAGTAATTTATCCAACAGTTGTTTACAGACAGATTATTTCACTTATAATTCACTGTATCACAATTCCAATGGGTCAGAAGTTTACATACACTAAGTTGACTGTGCCTTTAAACAGCTTGGAAAATTCCAGAAAATGATGTCATGGCTTTAGAAGCTTCTGATAGGCTAATTGACATCATTTGAGTCAATTGGAGGTGTACCTGTGGATGCATTTCAAGGCCTACCTACACAGTGCCTCTTTGCTTGACATCATGGGAAAATCAAAAGAAATCAGCCAAGACCTCAGAAAAACAATTGTAGACCTCCACAAGTCTGGTTCATCCTTGGGAGCAATTTCCAAATGCCTGAAGGTACCAGGTTCATCTGTACAAACGATAATGCGCAAGTATAAACACCATGGGACCACGCAGCCGTCATACCGCTCAGGAAGGAGACGTGTTCTGCCTCCTAGAGATGTACGTACTTTGGTGCGAAGTACAGGGGTAGCAGCATCATGTTGTGGGGGTGCTTTGCTGCAGGAGGGACTGGTGCACTTCACAAAATAGATGATATCATGAGAAAGGAAGACTATGTGGATATATTGAAGCAACATCTCAAGACATCAGTCAGGAAGTTAAAGCTTGGTCGCAAATGGGTCTTCCAAATGGACAATGACCCCAAGCATACTTCCAAAGTTGTGGCAAAATGGCTTAAGGACAACAAAGTCAAGGTATTGGAGTGGCCATCACAAAGCCCTGACCTCCATCCTATAGAAAATTTGTGGGCAGAACTGAAAATGTGTGTGCGAGCAAGGAGGCCTACAAACCTGACTCAAGTTGCACTAGCTCTGTCAGGAGGAATGGGCCAAAATTCACCCAACTTATTGTGGGAAGCTTGTGGAAGGCGACCCAAACCGTTTGACCCAACTTAAACAATTTAAAGGCAATGCTACCAAATACTAATTGAGTGTATGTAAACTTCTGACCCACTGGGAATGTGATGAAAGAAATAAAAGCTGAAATAAATAATTCTCTCTACTATTGTTCTGACATTTCACATTCTTAAAATAAAGTGGTGATCCTAACTGACCTAAGATAGGGAATTTTTACTAGGATTAATTGTCAGGAATTGTGAAAAACTGAGTTTAGATGTATTTGGCTAAGGTATATGTAAACTTCTGACTTCAGCTGTACATAGTTGATAAGGTTGGCATGATAAACTGTAAACCTATCCGGATATAGAGCAGGATCTGTAGCACTTTGTAATGATTAAATTGACTGAACACGCAGTAATAAATCAACACACACAACTGTGTGAACACGGCCCATGTTTGGCTTATAGTGGTCTATGAAGCGTGACCATATCACACACACACACACACATACACACACACACACACACACACAGTGTTGGCAAATAGTGTGAAGCGTGGCTGTCTAACGTGAGAATAGGAGTAGGAGTAGGGAAGTGAAGGGAAAGGGGATGCCTAGTCAGTTGCACAACTGAATCCATTCAACTGAAATGTGTCTTCATTTACCTGACTAATTCTGTTGTTTTTGCACTGTACTAAGAGTTCTTGCATGTGTCAACAGTGAATGCAATGTTAAATATTGATTTTGTGTGTGTGTGTGTGTGTGTGTGTGTGTGTGTGTGTGTGTGTGTGTGTGTGTGTGTGTGTGTGCGTGCCTGTTTTTGAGAAAGAGCAAACCGAACAATACATTAAAGAAATATACTGCTCAAAAAAATAAAGGGAACACTTAAACAACACATCCTAGATCTGATTGAAATAAATAATCTTATTAAATACTTTTTTCTTTACATAGTTGAATGTGCTGACAACAAAATCATACAAAAATAATCAATGGAAATCCAATTTATCAACCCATGGAGGTCTGGATTTGGAGTCACACTCAAAATTAAACTGGAAAACCACACTACAGGCTGATTCAACTTGGATGTAATGTCCTTAAAACAAGTCAAAATGAGGCTCAGCAGTGTGTGTGGCCTCCACGTGCCTGTATGACCTCCCTACAACGCCTGGGCATGCTCCTGATGAGGTGGCGAATGGTCTCCTGAGGGATCTCCTCCCAGACCTGGACTAAAGCATCCGCCAACTCCTGGACAGTCTGTGGTGCAATGTGGCATTGGTGGATGGAGCGAGACATGATGTGCTCAATTGGATTCAGGTCTGGGGAACGGGCGGGCCAGTCCATAGCATCAATGCCTTCCTCTTGCAGGAACTGCTGACACACTCCAGCCACATGCGGTCTAGCATTGTCTTGCATTAGGAGGAACCCAGGGCCAATCGCACCAGTCCATAGCATCAATGCCTTCCTCTTGCAGGAACTGCTGACACACTCCAGCCACATGCGGTCTAGCATTGTCTTGCATTAGGAGGAACCCAGGGCCAACCGCACCAGCATATGGTCTCACAAGGGGTCTGAGGATCTCATCTCGGTACCTAATGGCAGTCAGGCTACCTCTGGCGAGCACATGGAGGGCTGTGCGGCCCCCCAAAGAAATGCCACCCCACACCATGACTGACCCACCGTGTGAACCTGCTTTCATCTGTGAAGAGCACAGGGCGCCAGTGGCGAATTTGCCAATCTTGGTGTTCTCTGGCAAATGCCAAACATCCTGCACGGTGTTGGGCTGTAAGCACAACCCCCACCTGTGGACGTCGGGCCCTCATACCACCCTCATGGAGTCTGTTTCTGACCGTTTGAGCAGACACATGCACATTTGTGGCCTGCTGGAGGTCATTTTGCAGGGCTCTGGCAGTGCTTCTCCTGCTCCTCCTTGCACAAAGGTGGAGGTAGCGGTCCTGCTGCTGGGTTGTTGCCCTCCTACGGCCTCCTCCATGTCTCCTGATGTACTGGCCTGTCTCCTGGTAGCGCCTCCATGCTCTGGACACTACGCTGACAGACACAGCAAACCTTCTTGCCACAGCTCGCATTGATGTGTCATCCTGGATGAGCTGCACTTCCTGAGCCACTTGTGTGGGTTGTAGACTCCGTCTCATGCTACCACTAGAGTGAAAGCACCGCCAGCATTCAAAAGTGACCAAAACATCAGCCAGGAAGCATAGGAACTGAGAAGTGGTCTGTGGTCCCCACCTGCAGAACCACTCCTTTATTGGGGGTGTCTTGCTAATTGCCTATAATATCCACCTGTTGTCTATTCCATTTGCACAACAGCATGTGAAATTTATTGTCAATCAGTGTTGCTTCTTAAGTGGACAGTTTGATTTCACAGAAGTGTGATTGACTTGGAGTTACATTGTGTTGTTTAAGTGTTCCCTTTATTTTTTTGAGCAGTGTATATATATAATTTATTGTTTTACCTTTATTTTACCAGGTTAGGCTCATTGAGATTAAACATATGTTTTCTAAGAGAGACCTGGCCAAAAAAGCAACACAAAGTTTCCGTCATTTACAACATAAAACACAAAGCACTACAGTTGAAAAACATCAGTTTACACATTGAACAGGCACATAGGGTTTGGGAGGAGGAGTTCAAATAGGGGTCAAAACATTGACATCCCGCTAAATCATTTCCCACAATAGAATTTACCCTAGCTGTAAAATAATTTGAGGAGACGAGATCCTGTACTTTCAAATCTTTTTGTAGCTCGTTCCAAGTAGAGGGGGCAGAGTGGGCTACTGGAATGCTTTTTTACCTAGCTCTGTACGGGCCTTACATACATTCCTGTGAGCGTAGGAGATAATTGCCATTAGCCTGCTGGACAATGTAGATTCACAGGTAAAATGGGAGCTGTCTCAGTATGGCCTTATAAATAAAAACATACCAATGACATAGTCTCTGTCTCCCTGAAGAGCTAAGGAAGGCCAGCCACTGTCATATAGAGGGTACAGTGATGAGTGAGGGTTTTGGTGTTCGTAATAAACCTCAGTGCCCCATGGTACACAGTGTCAAGCATGCGTAATGACGCAACAGGGGCATGCATGTACAAGGTATCCCCATAGTCGGATACAAGCAAGAAGGTAGAGGAAACAAGTCTCTTTCTCGCTTCAAGTGAAAAACATGACTTACTTCTAAAAATCTTCTTTTATAAGCACCAGCTAAATGTTCAAAATCACTATTTCTCATTAGCATTACAAATGGTTCCCCTTCCTTTCTGACAGCGACACACACACACACACACACACACACACACACACACACACACACACACACACACACACTCCAGCCCTTCTGACAACTCACGTAGTGCGAAAGTGCATGTGCTGTGATCGGTCTAATGGCTTATGGAGTGTTACGTTTAGCGTAAATTACATTGGAATGTTGGTACTGTGTAAGTGTATAACCTTTATAAAAGCGAGAACAAAACCTTCTGTAGCCAACGATAATGGCTGCATCCCAAACAGTACCCAATATTGTTCCTGGAGGCCCTATGGGCCTGGTCAAATGTAGGGTACTAAAAATGAAATGGGGTGCCATTTGGGTCGTAGATCATGTGTTTTAATGTCTTCATGCTCAAATACCAGTGTGGGTTTTCAATAAGTGTAACAAAAAAAACCTGTAAAATCCTCCAATGTTGGTTCGGGTCGTCATGACCGACCAACCAAATGGCTGAAGAGTAATTACATCGAAAATGACATTTTCTTTCAAAAAGGAACATTTATTTTTCCAAAAAGGAACATTGTTTGCATCCCAAATTGCAATCTTTCCCTATATAGTGCACTACTTTTGACCAGGTCCCATAGGGAATAGGAAACCATTTGGCACGCAGACATTGAAATGCAATGCAACTAATTAAAACAGACCTTTAGGAACGACCCCAACTCCCCCAGTGTGCTTCACTGTGTTCCGTGTCACCATCTCTCTCCACCTATGAATGAGGAGACTGATGACACTCAGACAGTCACACAAAGGAACATTGAAATGAAACAGAGTTAATTACAACAGACATTTATGAATGACCCCCATGTGCTTCACTGTACTACGTGCCATCACTGTCCACCTATGGGTGTCGTCAATGCCAATCAGTACTCAGTACACGCACAAGCGGCACGCACACACCACACAAACACCACACACACATAAAAAAGGTTTATATACTGTAAGGTCAACCTGATTAAAATGTCACTCTGATTAAAACAGATAAGCGCCTTGTGATGATGACTATAACGTTATTACTCACTGACTGACTGACTGTGTGTGTGTGTGTGTGTGTGTGTGTGTGTGTGTGTGGAGGCTCCTCAGAGGAGGAAGGGGAGGACCATCCTCCTCAGTGAATTTCATAAAGATGAAAATAGTGAAACATTAAAATAATTATCCTTTTAAGATAAAACTATACGAAATATATTTACGTCTTACACAGTAATTATGACAACTTCCGAAGAATGTCCTCCAACCTATCAGAGCTCTTGTAGCATGAACTGACATGTTGTCCACCCAAGCAAAGGATCAGAGAATAAATCTAGTACTCAGAGCATAAGCTACAGCTAATGAGCACTGCAGTTTATAAAATGTGGTGAGTAGTCGACTCAAAGAGCGAGAAAGACAATAGTTCAACATTTTTGAAGAAATGTATTTATTTAAATATGAATGAGAAGCAGGAGAGAGAGCTAGCTATATGTCGTTGTATTTTTTTCACTTTCACTTAGCTAGAGAATATAGCTAGCTAGTTTAGCCTACTCAAACACCTGGCTCAAACCGAAAGGGATGCTATGTTAGCTAGCTGGCTATGGCTATCCAACATTGGAACTCTTCCAAGTTAAGGTAAGCTTTTGGTTTTGTTAATTTATTGCCAACAGGGCCCGCCGGTGTAACCGCTAAACTGCTTGCTGACTACACTGTACTGTATGATTGTAGTGAGTTTACTAATGTGTTAGTTCCAATAGCTATGTTGACTAATATGATGATAGCTAATTAGGTGACAACAACGAAGGCTGTGTGTAGCGGTTAGCGGTTATGATATAAAGATTTGGTTTGGAAAGTTTTTTTCGCCTGGCCACAACCAGCTGATGTTTTGTGCACTGAAGTCCACAAGCTAAAGGCAAGAGGAGGAGAGTGCGTAGATGCGAGAAGGAATTATACAACGTGCTGTCATGCTGTTTGTATGTGGCTGTTATGAAAGTGAACCATGTCTGCGTGTGATCAGGGGTGTATTCATTCCGCCAATTCGGTTGGAAAACGTTTCTTAAACGGAAGCAAAAGGAATGAAACAGGGATAAACATACCTGATTTTTCTCCAATAGAAACTATAGTTTGGAACTGTTGGGCTAATGATACACGCTAGATGCATGCAAGCGTGTGCAAGGTGATATTGAATGTGTCACTGTCTGTCACTTTGATTACTCAAATGTTTCTCTCGACCTGTGCACCTACGTCGTAAACTTTCATTCATAGGCTAGGTTGTAGCAACCTCATGATGGGTATAGAGAAAATGTAAACTGTAGTAGCCTAAACCTATCGATGTTACATTGAGGTGGGTGAATGGAATATGACTGACAGTCATCCAATATGCTGTAATGGAAATAAGGCCATGCTCATAAAAACAATTATCTTCCTCCCTTATCTTAAACGGCACCGACCGCAACTAGTGTACTGTATGTGTGTGTGTGTGAGTGTGTGTGTGTACTGTTGTTAAGACAATATTAATTTAGCCACCCCCTCATGGGACAATGAGAATGGAGTTGAATAGAAAACATCCAACCAATGCATTTCAGCGTCATTTAAGCTTCATGTTATAGTATTCATCAAGTTCCCTTACAGGAAAAACATCATTTCACATGTGGAAAATCACACGGTTTCACATGAAATTTCACATGTGAAATCATGTGAAAATGTTAATTTGGAACACTTCACATGTGATCACATGTATTAACACGTATAGTTCCATGTTATCACGTTGGTTTACATGTTGTCACATTATCATATAAACTTTACATAAGACCATGTGATCACATGAAAACATATGTTTTTGGAACACTTCACATGTGATCAAGTGAAATTCAAAATCTTTTTTCTGTAAGGGTTGTTTCTCCTCTCTCTCTGTCTCACGCTCTCTCTCTTTCTCACGCTCTACGCTCACTCTCTGTTCGACAACCTGTGACGCTGTGTGAGTGTGTGTATCTGTATGAGAGAGAGAGAGAGTTAGTGAGAGAGAGAGTTAGTGAGAGAGAATGTGAGACCACAGGAGGTTGATGGCACTTTATTTTAATGATTTATTTTTAGGGGGTGGATCAGCTTTAATATTGCAGATAGATTTAATTGTCTCCATAATTTCCAATCCCCCATATACACTACCGGTCAAAAGTTTTAGAACACCTACTCATTCAAGTGTATTTCTTTATTTGTACTATTTTCTACATTGTAGAATGATAGTGAAGACATAAAAACTATGAAATAACATATGGAATCATGTAGTAACCAAAAAAGTTTTAAATAAATCCAAATATATTTATATTTGAGATTCTTCAAAGTAGTCTCCCTTTGCCTTAATGCCAGCTTTGCACACTCTTGGCATTCTCTCAACCAGCTTCATGAGGTAGTCACCTGGAATGCATTTCAATTAACAGGTTTGCCTTCTTAAAAGTTCATTTGTGGAATTTCTTTCCTTCTTAATGCGTTTGAGTCAATCAGTTGTGTTGTGACAAGGTAGGGGGGTATACAGGAGATAGCCCTATTTGATAAAAGACCAAGTCCATATTATGGCAAGAACAGGTCAAATAAGCAAATAGAAACGACAGTTCATCAATACTTGAAGGTCAGTCAATACGGAAAATGTAAAGAACTTTGAAAGTTTCTTCAAGTGCAGTCGCAAAAACCATCAAGCGCTATGATGAAACTGGCTCTCATGAGGACCGCCACAGGAAACTGTTCAGAAGAGACTGTGTGAATTAGGCCTTCATGATCGAATTACTGCAAAGAAACCACTACTAAAGGACACCAATAAGAAGAAGAGACTTGCTTGGGCCAAGAAACACGAGCAATGGACATTAGACCGGTGGATTTTTTTAATTTTTATATTTTGGGGGATTTTTCACCCCTTTTTTCTCCCCAATATCATGGTATCCAATTGGTAGTAGTTACAGTCTTGTGATGGTGTGGGGGTGCTTTGCTGGTGACACTGTCTGTGATTTATTTACAATTCAAGGCACACTTAACCAGCATGGCTACCACAGCATTCTGCAGCGATACACCATCCCATCTGGTTTGGGCTTATTGGGACTATCATTTGTTTTTCAACAGAACAATGACCCAAAATACACCTCCAGGCTGTGTAAGGACTATTTAACCTAGAAGGAGAGTGATGGAGTGCTGCATCAGATGACCTGGCCTCCACAATCCCCCAACCTCAACCAAATTGAGATAGTTTGGGATGAGTCGGACCGTAGAGTCAAGAAAAAGCAGCCAACAAGTGCTCAGCATATGTGGGAACTCCTTCAAGACTGTTGGAAAAGCATTCCATGTGAGGCTGGTTGAGAGAATGCCAAGAGTGTGCAAAGTTGTCATCAAGGCAAAGGGTGGCTATTTGAAGAATCTCAAATATTAAATATATTTTGATTTGTTTAACACTTTTTTGGTTACTACATGATTCCATATGTGTTATTTCATAGTTTTAATGTCTTCACTATTATTCTACAATGTAGAAAATAGTAAAAGATAAAGAAAAACCCCTGAATGAGTAGGTGTTCTAAAACCTTTGACCGGTAGTGTATAAATATAGTGTATATATTATGTTAAAAATATAGATATAGATATATTATAATTTATTTATATATATTTTCCTTTATTATTTTCCCCTAACCCTATCACCCCTCCCGTAATTGGAGTAAACTAATGAACAACAACACTTAGGCTTCTACTTCCAGCTTATACATACTATATACACATTTTACAGACACAGTATATTTTACATTAGTTATATTTTGTTTGTTTTTAGTCCCACCCTTCAGCTCCACTCAACCCCTCCCATCTATCTCTGAACACCATCCAGTTGATTTCTATTTGCCATATCTTTTTCCAACTGTGCCGTTTCACAAAAGTTCTGAACCTTTCTATTCTCATAGTTTCTACAAATTATAAATGAAAGAAAAACATTTCTGCTTAGAGTATTATTATATAATTGATCGATTGACTATGACTTTTCAGATCACCCTATCTCCAGAGTTAACTCCTGGTGCATGTTGCAATTCTTCATCCGTTCCTGGACCTGCAACCAAAAACAAGCTACATCTGGACAGAACAGATCTAATGATTCTGTCTCCTCGCAGTAAAATCTGCAGAGCTGGGATGGTTGTATCCCCCATATATATACCATTATATTGGTTGCAATACGTTTTTATAATCATTTATATTGAAAAAAGGAAAACTCTAAATTGATTTGGTTGGTGGCACCTTAATTGAGGAGGACGGGCTCGTGGTAATGGCTGGAGCAGAATAGGTGGAATGGTATCAGATACATTAAACCTGTGATTTCCATGTGTTTGATGCCATTCCATTGACTCCATTCCAGCCATTATTATGAGCTTTCCTCCCCTCAGCAGCCTCCTGTTGTAACGTTCGTCGCCTGGTGACGAGGAAGCGGACCAAAACGCAGCTGGGAGCGAACACATGTTTATTATTTTACACCGAAATAAACACGTACACAAAATCAAGAAAATACCGATACGTTAGCTGCTCAAAATCAAAGAGACAACAACCCACAAACATCGTGGGGGGAAAAGGAACTTAAATGTGATTCCCAATCAGACATAACTAGCGACAGCTGTCTGATTGGAAATCACCTCCGAGCCCAACATAGAAATAAACCACAAAGAAAGGCTATAACAAAACATAGAAAATAAACCATAGAAATACCACACCCTGACCAAAAATAGCAGAGTTCCCCTGGTCAGGGCGTGACAGTACCCCCCCTCCAACGGTGCGTACTCCCGGCGCACCAACCTAAAGTCTATTAGGGGGGGGACCCGGGTGGGCGCCTCACCCTCGGTGGAGGCTCTGGCCCCGGGCGTGTTTCTCCCCCTGCCTCCACCCTATCCCTACCCCTCTGGCCCGGACTGGACCACGGTGGAGCGGCATGCTCAGGCTCCGGAGCGGAGCCGCCGACCGGAACAGGACTGGTCACCGGTGGACCGGACACAGGCCGTGCCGGACTGTGGACACGCGCCATGGGCCTGGTGCGGGGAACAGGGACGGGCCGGACAGGACCGGGGACACGCACCACCAACCTGGTGCGGGGAGCAGGGACGGGCCGGACTGGCCTGGGGACACGCACCACCAACCTGGTGCGGGGAGCAGGGACGGGCCGGACTGGACTGGGGACACGCACCACCGGCTTGGTGCGGGGAGCCGGGATGGGCCGGACAGGACTGTGGACACGCACCACTAACCTGGTGCGGGGAGCAGGGATGGGCCGGACAGGACTGGGGACACGCACCACTAACCTGGTGCGGGGAGCAGGAATGGGCCGGACAGGACTGGGGACACGCACCACTGGCTTGGTGCGGGGAGCAGGGACGGGCCGGACTGGACTGGGGACGTCTGGCAGCTCGGGACAGTCTGGGCAGTCTGGCCACTCCGGCAGTTCAGCGCAGTCTGGCCACTCCGGCAGTTCAGCGCAGTCTGGCCGCTCCGACGACTGTTGACTGGCGGGCAGCTCCGACGACTGTTGACTGGCGGGCAGCTCCGACGACTGTTGACTGGCGGGCAGCTCCGACGACTGTTGACTGGCGGGCAGCTCCGACGACTGTTGACTGGCGGGCAGCTCCGACGACTGTTGACTGGCGGGCTGACGCACTATAATCCTGGTGCGTGGTGCTGGTACCGGATATGCCAGCTTGGGAACACGCACCTCTAGGCTAGTGCGTGGAGCGGGAACAGGATATATAGGACCATGGAGGCTTACTGGCGGTCTCGAGCTTAAACCTGGCATCGCCCTTTCTGGCTGAATGCCTACTACCCCCTGGTAACTGCGGGGCGCTGGTATAGCGCGTACTGGCCTAAAAACACTTGGCCTTGCCATAACACCCATTACCCCGAAGCATAAGACCTGTCCATTAACTGGCCTCCGAGAAACAGTCCGGGGATTTGGCCTGGGGCTCCAAACTTGCCCCGCCAAACTACCCATATGCCCCCCAAAAATTTTCTTGGGGTTGCCTCTCGGGTTTAATCGCCAGTCGTGTTCCTCGGTAGCATTCCCGGTCTTTGCTCCATTTCCTCCATGTATCCAATCCAAAATTCCCTCTGCTCCTTCCTCTGCTGCTTGGTCCTTTGGTGGTGGGTTGTTCTGTAACGTTCGTCGCCTGGTGACGAGGAAGCGGACCAAAACGCAGCTGGGAGCGAACACATGTTTATTATTTTACACCGAAATAAACACGTACACAAAATCAAGAAAATACCGATACGTTAGCTGCTCAAAATCAAAGAGACAACAACCCACAAACATCGTGGGGGGGAAAAGGAACTTAAATGTGATTCCCAATCAGACATAACTAGCGACAGCTGTCTGATTGGAAATCACCTCCGAGCCCAACATAGAAATAAACCACAAAGAAAGGCTATAACAAAACATAGAAAATAAACCATAGAAATACCACACCCTGACCAAAAATAGCAGAGTTCCCCTGGTCAGGGCGTGACACCTGTGGGACACACACACGGTGTACATCATCTAAATAATTGTATTTCCTGGCAAAAAGCGACTGACCATGTTTCACGTTGATACCAGTCACATACCAGGTTGTGTGTCATTGCTGTTACAGGATTAAAGGAAAACAGACAATATAAATGTCATTGCTGTTATGAGTATACCAGACAGACAGGAAACATAAGATTGCTCTTAAATTACTCCACTGATCCACAAAAGGGTAAATGTAGACAACAATATAAAGAAAACACAAAACATAAATGAATATGATGTAAAATTGAGCATTAGTATATTTTTTATCGTACACAACCTTCATGTTCATATCTATAAAAGAAAGAGAGGATATAAACAGTGTTGTATTTGGGCTGGTTTTTGGAGTGCTGCTTTGTGCTGCGCTCCATGAGAGAGCTTGAAAGGGATGCTTCCCAAACGGCACCCTATTCCCTACATAGTGCACTTCTTTTGACCAGAGCCCTATTGGCCATTTGGGACGCAATGGTTTCAATTTGGGACGTAATCTACTCGTACATCTTATTTAATGCACCTCAGAGAGCTAGAAGAACAATGCGGATGTTAAACCTACATGACGAGCAAATATTTAAGCTGGGAATGAGCCTTGTCGCATTGCACTTAAAACAAAAAACAGGTGCATTAGCAAATATATATTTGTTACAAGACTGTCTGTGTGTGTGTGTGTGTGTGTGTGTGTGTGTGTGTGTCTCTCTCTCTCTCTCTCTCTCTCTCTCTTCTGTGTGTATGTTTATACTGTACGTTTATTTGATCTGGAATGGGTGGCAAATAGGTTCAGTTGGAGGCTTTTATCAATCTTTAGATTGAATTAACAATGGCAGTTGGCTACTGTTTAATAGGACCTAATCCACATCAAATAATAATAATTTGTCATAAACAGGAGATGATCATATGCTCTGAGATAGTTGATCCACAGTAACTACGTAGTCTATTGACTTAACTCTAAGCCTACTGGACAACCATAATGAAACAATCTCTCACGCTTTGCTCTATTCTTCAAATACACTTGTTCACAGCTAGTGTAATTTGATTATACTATTCCACTTGATAGCTCAACTTGTTTTCAGAACCTATCCATCCATTGTTATTGGCCAGGCTGCATCACATCCGGCTGTGATTGGGCGTCCCATAGGGCGGCGTACAATTGGCCCAGCGTCGTCCGGGTTTGGCCGGGGTAGGCCGTCATTGTAAATAAGAATTTGTTCTTAACTGACTTGCCTAGTTAAATAAAGGTTCAATTAAAAATAAAATATTCAAATACAGCTGACAGCTAGTGGAAAACTGTATTCCATCCCACTTGTGAGCCCATGTATTTATTTACTATTTGGGAAGAAAAGGTTTTTAAACTATGCCATTGAATTGGTTGCATGGCAGCATAGCAAAGGTCATAGTAAAGAGAAGCTCTTGTAGAGAGTCTGCAGGGAGTCACTTTGTTTGTAGCTCTCTTTGAGCAACACATTGTTAATCAATACAGTTGTGTGTGTGAGAGAAACAGAGTGCATTTTAGAAATAAGCCTTGGCCCCTGAAGCAACTCCATCTCTCCTCTACCGCTCTAACCACATCTGCCCTCTATCCTCTCATCCTTCCATCCTCTCACCCCTCCCTCAATCCCTTCCCACAGGGAAAGACAAATGGGAAGTTTTTAAATACATCTTCTACATCAACAATCGCTGAGAAAAAGGCAGAAATATGCCTCATGTTTTTGATTTACAAAGAAGCCTTATATCCTTAGAGCTTATGGTTAGTGGATGGGAGGAAGGATGGGTGGATGGGTGGGTGGATGGAAGGATGGGTGGGTGGATGGAAGGATGGATCGATGGGTGGGTGGGTGGGTGGGTGGATGGAAGGGTGGGTGGGTGGATGGAAGGAAGGGTGAGTGGATGGAAGGATGGATTGATGGATGGATGGGTGGGTGGATGGATGGAAGGATGGGTGGGTGGATGGAAGGATGGGTCGATGGATGGGTCGAGGGATGGGTGGATGGGGAGACGGATAGATCAAATCAGATTTTATTGGTCACATACACATGGTTAGCAGCTGTTTATGCGAGTGTAGCGAAATGCTTGTGCTTCTAGTTAGTGGAAGGATGGGTGGATGGGTGGTCAGGAAGGATGGGTGGATGGATGGATGTGGGGAAAATAAAAAACAAGACACAAAGCAGGTCAAATGCTAATCAGGGGCCCTGTATACACTCAGGTTGTACAACTGATGCACAAGTTATTTGACACAACGGTTGTGTTACAACTGGTATTGTTGTGGGACAACGGAGAGCTTCACTGCACAAAAACGATTACACAACCATTGTGTGGATTCTTGACAACTTTTGTTTAAATAAAATTGTGCAGACAAACTCTCTGCTGTATTAAAACAGTTGTGTCAAATGTGTTGTACGTCAGTTGTACAACCTGAGTGTGGACGGGGCCATGTACAGGGAGAGGAGTGAGAGAATCAACTGTCCGTATGAGTTGCTGCTTGGATTGCTGATGAAGTAATCATTTGATCCTTCTTTCCTCACAACAGGCAGGTCTGTCCATCCGAGCAGCGGCAGGAAAAGTGGAGAGGAGAGCTTAGGGGAGGGAAACCATCTGCTCTACTCTGCTCTCTACACTCTCTCTCTCGCTCTCTCGTTCTCTTTCTCTCTCTTTCTCTCTCTTTCTCTGCTCACATGTTGGTAGTTTTGTTTGTTTCATGGGGAATTACTCAGACCATGGGGGATTTTGTCAGCAAAATAGTGAGATCGAATCTTTCACAAAATGAAAAATGACCCCAAAAAGCAGCAGATAGCCCGTGGTATTCCATTTTTCATGAACTACTATGTGGTACAGTATGATGTCCAGTCAGAGGCCTCATTTATACATTCACACACTTTTAGTTCTCTTATAACTGGAGTATTTTCCTGATCTCAGGTCTCATGGGTCAAGGAAAAGTGCTGATCCCATATTGAGATGTATATAAACAGAAACATTACCCCATAGCCCACTTTAAGGATGTGATCCTAGAGAGAGGAACATTTTTCTGGATGTGTCATCCCCCAGTGATTGGTCAAGAGTGTGTGTGTGTGTGTGTGTTATCTCTCTGACCCACTCAGCATGGAGCCAGATGGAGCCTGTCCAGCCTGTCCTGTCCCTAGTAGTCTATCCTCAGGGTCCCTGGGGGGCCAACATAACAAACAGCCAGCTTATTCTGGTCCCTCTTACTAACAACCCCCCCCCCCCCCCCCCCCCCAGTCGTTCTCCAGCTCCACCATCCCTCCCTCCATTGCTCTCACATCTGGGGACCTCTCCTCCCCCCTGCTAAGTGGCTAAGTGGGAACTCTCAGCTGAAATATGAAAACAACACGTAGCAGCCTGAGTTGTAGTAAGTAAAGTAAGTAGCCTCGCTTGAGAACAGCTCATAGGGCAGGAGCCAGAACGGCCCATAGGGCAGGAGCCAGAACGGCCCATAGGGCAGGAGCCAGAACGGCCCATAGGGCAGGAGCTTATCTCTTGTTGTAACTTGAGGCAATTTGATGTATAAGTACACCCCCTGGACAGGACGCTGATTGGCCTGATTTGGCATGGGTTCAAACTCTACCCAGTCCCCTTCTGTCTCACACTCATACCTTTATTGTCTTCTTTTCACTGTCCTATCGTTCAATAAAACCACACAAACATGGAAGAGAGAGTGGTACTCAAGGCTGTACTGTAGGCTATGCAGGCCTGCCACCGTCGTCACCGACTGGTGTCGGCGCGGCAGCGCTTGAGGAGATAAGCGATAACGAGTATCTGTTCTTTCAGAAGCACCTCATCCTTGGAGAGACACACACACTCCGAAGGTAATGCAGCAGGAAACGATTACAGATATGCTTCAAATGGCTGAAATTAGAGGCAGTCAGGCAACCGACCGAGGTTCAATTGCCGGCATCCTTCTTAGGTTTGCAGAGACTCCCGGAGGAGGATGTCTCAGCGCGCCAACGTTACATCAGGGTTATTGCAAGGTGTGGAATGAGATTGTCATGATCATTACCAGCATGTGATTGAGATTCATTGAACCAATAAGGAGACGCCTAGACAGTGATAATTGTTGTTTTGTTCTAATCTCCAACATAGATGGTCTATGAGATGTTTGTAATGTGTGATTACTTGGACTAACGGTAGAAAGTTTTGTCGGGTTTATCGAAGGACAGACAAACAGCTCTTTCTACAGTGACAGCCAGGAAATGTTCAAAAATGTCTGAGAAATCATCAATATCACGATTGTTGTTTTGTCCTCATCTCCAACATAGACGGTAGAACATTACATGATGCTATGTTTGGTCGTAGGCTTGGAAACATATGGATGAACAGATTATCAATGAACAACCGAACAGCTCTATCCCTCAGTGACAGCCAGGAGAAAATGAGTGTAAAAAAACAGACCAATTTTTTTGTATTGTTGTGTTGTGGCAGCAGCGAGTAGAAAAACCAGACAGACTCAGTTATTAGCTATTTGCTGTAAAAGCCCAAACAAACCAATAAAGGTGGGGAGTAGGGACTGCCTGGCAGCATGGCATCTTCAGGACTGCGAGTTATCCAATCTGGATGAGGCCCTCTGGCTGTATTTGATTGAGCAGAGATTACTGTGTTTACTCTGGGGGATGCTGTGTGTGTGCGTGTGCGTGTGCGCATGTGTGCTCTGTGGATGGTCTGCGAGTCATAAAACAGTGGTAATTGAATGAGTGAGAGACTGGAGCCCCCCTTCAGACAGATAGGTAATAAATCACAGGCTGTGACAGGAAGGTTATCCTCTAGTATCCTCCTCCTACACTGTGGTACTGTGAACAGACCCATGAAGACATCTCTGACAGGCTAGGGCCCAACCTGCACTCAAGGCACTATCCCAACTGACATACAGGTAGTAAGTCGGACTATGACAGTAAGGCTATCTTCCTCCTACTATATATTGACCTAGATTAGGGGCCTGAATTGCATTCTAGGAAGCACCCCAAATAACACCCTATTCCCTATATAATGCACCCTATTACCCATAACGTGCACAAAAAATACAGTGCCAGTTGAAATGGAACAATGTTTTAAAACTTTTTTTTTTTTACCAAAGATGAGTGAAAATATCTAATTTGTCGAATAATACATTCATCATGACACGCTTGGCCCTCTTCAATATCTGTTTGCCACTTCACAATATCTGTTTCATTCATGTCATCCCATTAAGAGCTCTCTGCTCTTGGCTGATTGTTGTTCATCACACACATTAACACACACATCCCTCCCTCAGGTGCATCAGGTTCCAGCTACAACAAGAGACTCATAGAAAAATGCAGTTGTATAAAAATAGCTGCATTTATGAATCACCGGCATGATTTTTTTCTAGAATTGTAAAAATGTATAAAACTTCTAATGACGCATTGCGATGACAGAGGGAAGTGGTGTGTGTGTGCCCCCAACACTTTCCACAGGCCATTGGGTTCTAATAGGATAAGAAGGCATTCCATTAATTTCTAGCATTCTCGTTTAGTAGGTACCAGTAATGAAAAAAACCCATAGAGACTGCGGAGAGAGAATGACAGGAGAGATGTGTATAATATAATGTAATATAATATAATGCAGTATAGGCTGGAGACCAGAGACGGATTGGGACCAGAAATCGGCCTGGGCATTTATAACACCGGTTCTTCCTGGAGGTCCCCACACTGGCCCATTTTCTTCAAGGCCCCCAGTATTGGCCAAATAATGATAATTCTGCTCAAGAAAAAACTACTTAGACAGGCCCACTCAGCTAACAATGGACCAGCCCATCTGGCATTTGCCAAACTGCCCTACGGCCGGTCTGTTTCTGCTGGAGACTGGAGAGCTAGGCTGGTGTATAGTCTCATTATAAACCAACGGACAGAGAGGAAGAGTTACCGTGGTTAATTTGCCGACTGTGTCTGAATAGGACAGAGACAGACGGTGTCAACTGTGTCACCAGACAGGAGTGTTCAGCTATACGTCAGGAAACACGAGGTGTGTGTGTGTGTGTGTGTGTGTGTGTGTGTGTGTGTGTGTGTGTGTGTGTGTGTGTGTGTGTGTGTAACAGGCGATTGCAATGAGTTATGATCACAATGCATCTCAGTAGGAAGTATAAGAGTTAACTTTGATAGGAAACTTTACTCTAACAACATAACAGATACAGAATCAAGGTGTCGGGTTCCAATATGAAAGATAACACCATTACGTTTAACCAAAATAAAACAACACAGAGATGCTTTCTGTAGGTATCTGTCCCAGCCCGGTAGCCCACGGTACAAGTCAGTATTCAACGTCCATCCATCTGAGGACGTCAGGAGATTACGTGGAAATCAGCCACTGGGGGCAAAAGTGAGTGCTGTTACCTTCAAGTAGGTTTTAGTTTTGCTAGGGTGTTGTGGACGGGGATAGCCAGGAATTTCATTACAACGCAAGCACACGTATGCACACACACACACACACACACACACACACACACACACACACACACACACACACACACACACACACACACACACACACACACACACACACACACACCTGTTGGCTGTGAACCTGAACCTCTTTGGGTCTAGTTTGAATTATGTGAAGGAACTCTGAATTCTTTGGCAATACAATCTCAGCCTGAGAGTTTACAGTTATATGAATGTTAGTCTAACCCTAGCTATAAATGTTAGTCTAGCCCTAGCTATGAATGTTAGTCTAGCCCTAGCTATAAATGTTAGTCTAGCCCTAGCTATGAATGTTAGTCTAACCCTAGCTATGAATGTTAGTCTAGCCCTAGCTATAAATGTTAGTCTAGCCCAAGCTATAAATGTTAGTCTAGCCCAAGCTATGAATGTTAGTCTAACCCTAGCAATGAATGTTAGTCTAGACCTAGTTATAAATGTTAGTCTAGCCCTAGCTAGGAATGTTAATCTAACCCTAGCTAAGAATGTTAGTCTAACCCTAGCTATGAATGTTAGTCTAGCCCTAGCTATAAATGTTGGTCTAACCCTAGCTAGGAATGTTAGTCTAGCCCTAGTTATAAATGGTAGTCTAGCCCTAGCTAGGAATGTTAGTCTAGCCCTAGCTAGGAATGTTAGTCTAACCCTAGCTATGAATGTTAGTCTAACCCTAGCTAGGAATGTTAGTCTAGCCCTAGCTAGGAATGTTAGTCTTACCCTAGCTAGGAATGTTAGTCTAGCCCTAGCTAGGAATGTTAGTCTAGCCCTAGCCCATAGAGGAGCACAGCATGGTTTTAAATGCAAATATTGTCTGTTCTACTGCATTTTTTCATTGTTCCCCTTTAATCAGAGACTGATTTCAACCTGGGACACCAGATGTTCGCAAGTAATTATTAAGTAGAACAGAGAACGAGCAGGCTCTGGACCTTGTAGGGTATAATAATTGCTCTTTATCACGTGTCAAAGCCATTCCACGGAGGGCTGAGTGTCTGTGGGTTTTCGCTCCTCCCTTGTACTTAATTTATGAATTAAGGTCACTAATTAATAAGGAACTCCCCTCACCTGGCTGTCTCGGTCTTAATTGAAAGGAAAACCAAAAACCTGCAGACACGGCTTTCCGCGGAATGAGTTTGACACCCCTGCTTTATATGGTGTTAAGAATGAACTCAAATTCAGGCGAAAGGACCAGGAACACTTTAACTAGTTGCCTTGACCGCAGCTCCCTAGCAACTCAACAAGCAACAGATGCTACTAATTGCCAATCAGTCTCCATGCCTGTTTGCATCACTTTAACTAGTTGCCTTGAATGCGGCTCCTCAACAAGCATCAGCTGTAACTCATGTCTAATTAGCCATCCACCCTTGTCCTCACTCTCCTTAATAATCACCACTGCCACCCTACTTAAACCTGACCAAACTAACATTCCTCCTCTTGGTCTGCAGTGCATGTTGCGTTGAATGACACTGCATGTTACGAACATGATCAAGGTTTTGCATCCATCTAGCTAGTATCTTTAAGGTTCTTCCGAGGATCTCTTGGGGATTGTCATCACCACCACAGCAGCCTAACTACCACAGCCTGACGGTGACATCTACCTGAGACTCCAAGCCAAACTCTACAGAGTCAAACCTCTGGATCCTTCATCTGCGACCCTCTGCTTCATCCGTTCCATTCTCATTGACTTCCTGAATCCTCATTATCACATCCATTTTGTTTCCTCAATAAATATTCTAAACTGGTCCTTTAACTAGTGAATAGTCATTTCCTCTGTCTCGCTAACTCTGCCAGCAGTCCTCAGCCTTATCATAAGTTGTCAGCTGCTGTCTTCATTTCCCACCATAGTAGATGGCTGACACATAATAGTCTGCCTTTTGGGTTGTTAGTCTAGCCCTAGCTAGGAATGTTAGTCTAGTCCTAGCTAGGAATGTTAGTCTAACCCTAGCTAGGAATGTTAGTCTAGCCCTAGCTAGGAATATTAGTCTAACCCTAGCTAGGAATGTTATTCTAACCCTAGCTAGGAATGTTAGTCTAACCCTAGCTAGGAATGTTAGTCTAACCCTAGCTAGGAATGTTAGTCTAACCCTAGCTAGGAATGTTAGTCTAGCCCTAGCTAGGAATGTTATTCTAACCCTAGCTAGGAATGTTATTCTAACCCTAGCTAGGAATGTTATTCTAACCCTAGCTAGGAATGTTTTTCTAACCCTAGCTAGGAATGTTAGTCTAGCCTTAGTTAAGAATGTTCATCTAGACCTAGCTAGGAATGTTAGTCTAACCCTAGCTAGGAATGTTATTCTAACCCTAGCTAGGAATGTTTTTCTAACCCTAGCTAGGAATGTTAGTCTAGCCTTAGTTAAGAATGTTCATCTAGACCTAGCTAGGAATGTTAGTTTAACCCTAGCTATGAATGTCAGTCTAACCCTAATGATGAATTAAGGTCACTAGTTATGTTTGACAACACTGCTTCCTGTCAATGTATTTGTTCAGTCTCATTGTTAATCAGAGAGCCTTTACCCCCTACTGTTCACCACCTCTGTGTTCATCATAAGACAACCGTATCAGGGGCCCGTATCCACAATGTCTCAGAGTAGGAGTGCTGATCTAGGATCAGTTTTGGCTTTCATAATGAATAATATTATATGGACAGATCCTAGATCAGCACTCCTATTCTGAGCTGCTTTGTGGATATGGGCCTGCTCCAGTTTTCTGTGGATGGAGGCATAACGGCCTCTTTTCAGCCAGACTGACACTGATCATTACTCTAATTTCTACTACAAACATATTAGAGATGCTTTCATAGAAAATACCCAAAACAACTTTGTACACGACTATGATGTTGCACGACATCACACTCTATCAAAATTGCCATTTACACCATCAAGCTACCACAGACTGCCTTTACAAGACTTCAAGGATAATGGCTAACTTTAAACCATCACGCCCTGCTTTCATAAAAAATATTTTATTGAGAACACCCAAACTACTCTATCACTGCTTGAGAATCAAGTTTGAAAATCAAAACGTCTCCTTTGTACAAGACTATGAGGACATGGGTTTACAACTAACAAAATGTCACTTATGTTTAAGGCCATTACAGACTGCCAAATAGGAGAGTACTTAGGTCTAATCTCCATCACACACCCACAAGCTGTCCATCACCACCCACTGGATAGAAGATTAGAGCTCTCTACAGAGAGAGAGAGAGAGCGAGAGAGAGACTGTGTTGATTATGGTAAGGCTCTGTCCCTCCTGATATCAAGTTACAGGGAATATGGATTAATGGACATTGGATTAATGGACTCAATGGACATTGTTCTGATTTCTGAACTCTTTTATGAAAGTAAACTCTGTGAGACGACAGCATTACAATTTTATGTGTGGTCACACATACACACACACATATACACACACACACACATCAATGTGACTTCAGATTAAAATAATAATATCTCTCCCTGAATGTGAATTTGAGAACACAGTGAAGCTCTGTCCCTTCTTTACAACAGTCTTTATACTGTATGCCCTCACACAGTGAGAAATGAACATTGGAACACTGGATCAGAGAGCACCAATAGGAATGGGTCTTAATATAACTGTTATAATCATCTATCATTATTATATCAGAATTATACCCCATAATATAATATACTCTACAGTATTATCCATGATTGACGTTTGTTCATGGGAAGAATGTCCTTTATGATTGTGTGTGTGTGTGTGTGTGTGTGTGTGTGTGTGTGTGTGTGTCTTTGCTGTATTCTGTTAAAGCCTCATTAATGCAACTGTGAGCGACTGAAAACATCAATTTTATGTCTCTTATCAGAGTGAACAGGAAATCTTCCTGTTTCCATCGATGGCATAGAGAGAGAGGGAGAGGAGAGAGAAAACGAGAGAGAGCCTGACACGGCTGAGTGTCTGTGTGTGTGTGTGTGTGTATATGTGTGTCTGTTTACAGTTTGTGTCTGTTTACAGTTTGTGTGTGTCTGTTTACAGTTTGTGTCTGTGTGTGTATGTGTGTCTGTTTAGAGCTTGTGTCTGTGTGTGTATGTGTGTCTGTTTAGAGTTTGTGTGTGTGTGTCTGTTTAGAGTTTGTGTCTGTGTGTGTGTGTGTGTGTGTCTGTTTAGAGTTTGTGTCTGTGTGTGTATGTGTGTCTGTTTAGAGTTTGTGTGTATGTGTGTCTGTTTAGAGTTTGTGTGTGTGTGTGTGTGTGCATGCGGGCATGTGCGCCTGTGTGTGTTTCAGAATGGCAGGAAGGTTCAATAATCAAATCCCCAAATGTCCTCTCTTTGTCTGTGAGAGGATGAGAGATAATTGCGTTCGGTAATAATGAGCTCTGGAAAATAGATTGTCTACCCAAATAGTTTTCTGGGAAATCTGTGTTTAGGGAATTTGGCATCCTGGTATACAATACACCCAGCCTAATACAGTACTATCCATAGAAAGATAGATCTATTCATTTAAAATAGATATTCATTCTATTTCTATGGTACTATCATATACAGGTAACTGACAACATAAAGGAAACACCAACATGAGTGTCTTAATAGGGAGTTGGGCCACCACGAGCTGCCAGAACAGCTTCAATGCACCTTGGCATAGATTCTAGAAGTGTCTGGAACTCTTGGAGGGATGCAACACCATTCTCCCACGAGAAATTCCATCATTTAGTGGAAAACGCTGTCTCCGGTGCCGCTCCAGAATCTCCCAGAAGTGTTTAATTGGGTTGAGATCTGGTGACTGACTGACACACGCGCGCGCACACACACATACTTTATACCCCCTATGCTCCTTTGAGACCCCTCTTTCAGTCACTGAGAGCCCTTCTAATAGCCATGGTAGCCACAATAATGGGCAACTGGGCATTTTTATACATGACCCTAAGCATGATGGGATGTTAATTGCTTAATTAACTCAGAAAACCACACCTGTGTGGAAGCACCTGCTTTCAATATACTTTGTATCCCTCGTTTAATCAAGTGTTTCCATTATTTTGGCATTTCCCTGTATTTATCAGGATTATTAAGATTTTTATTAAGGTTAACCATAAACTGGTGTTGGCATATATTCATCATGTGTTGGACATACAGCCCAATCTATTAACAACTAGATTATTCCAGTTAAAGTGAATAATAGCTTTATGTGTTCACCCAGACTAGAATACAGTAGCTACCATCATTGTATATAAGAATTTGTTCTTAACATACTTGCCTAGTTAAATAAAGGTTAAAAAAAAAAAAAAATGATAATGTAGTTGTCATGGAGATTATTATTAAGGTTATCATGACCTATTGTTGGTATGTCCAACCTCCAGGCTACAGTCTCAGTGTACTAACAGTACTAATTGCAAATAGATTGTTGCAGTTATTAAGCTAAAATATTTAATAATAGGTATTAAGTTGACGTCATTTCAACCAGTTAGGTCTACTGGAAGTTAATAACAGGTTTTAAATCAGATGAATCATCAACATTTTGGGGGGCATTCAACCACCACATAGACTACATTCTCAGTGTGGAAAACACAGGTAGCCAAATACAATACATTCATGTATCTCTTTCTCTCTCTCTGTTGTTTTTTCTTTTCTTTTCTTTTTTGTTTTTACAATTCGTCCATTTTTTTAAATCCGTGGACCATATACAGTTGAAGTCGGAAGTTTACATGCGCCGTCGCCAAATACATCTAAACTCAGGTTTTCACAATTCCTGACATTTAATCCTAGTAAAAATTCCCTGTCTTAGGTCAGTTGGGATCACCACTTTATTTTATGAATGTGAAATGTCAGAACAATAGTAGAGAGAATGATTTATTTAATATTTTATTTCTTTCATCACATTCCCAGTGGGTCACAAGTTTACATACACTCAAATAGTATTTGGTAGCATTGCCTTCAAATTGTTTAACTTGGGTCAAACATTTCGGGTAGCCTTCCACAAGCTTCCCACAATAAGTTTGGTGAATTTTGGCCCATTCCTCCTGACAGAGCTGGTGCAACTTGAGTCAGGTTTGTAGGCCTCCTTGCTCGCACACGCGTTTTCAGTTCTGCCCACAAATTTTCTATGGGATTGAGGTCAGGGCTTTGTGATGGCTACTCCAATACCTTGACTTTGTTGTCCTTAAGCCATTTTGCCACAACTTTGGAAGTATGCTTGGGGTCATTGTCCATTTGGAAGACCCATTTGCAACCAAGCTTTAACTTCCTGACTGATGTCTTGATGTTGCTTCAATATATCCACATAATGTTCCTTTCTCATGATGTCATCTATTTTGTGAAGTGCACCAGTCCCTCCTGCAGCAAAACACCCCCACAACATGATGCTGCCACCCCGTGCTTCACGGTTGGGATGGTGTTCTTTGGCGTGCAAGCATCCCCCTTTATCCTCCAAACATAACGATGGTCATTATGACCAAACAGTTCTATTTTTGTTTCATCAAACCAGAAGATATTTCTCCAAAAAGTACGATCTTTGTCCCCATATGCAGTTGCAAACCTTAGTCTGGCTTTTTATGGCGGTTTTGGAGCAGTGGCTTCTTCCTTGCTGAGCAGCCTTTCAGGTTATGTCAATATAGGACCTGTTTTATTGTGGATATAGATACTTTTGTACCTGTTTCCTCCAGCATCTTCACAAGATCCTTTGCTGTTGTTCTGGTATTGATTTGCACTTTTCGCACCTCTAGGAGACAGAACGCATCTCCTTCCTGAGCGGTATGACGGCTGCGTGGTCCCGTGGTGTTTATACTTGCATACCATTGTTTGTACAGATGAACGTGGTATCTTCAGGCGTTTGGAAATTGCTCCCAAGGATGAACCAGACTTGTGGAGGTCTACAATTTTTTTTCTGAGGTCTTGGCTGATTTCTTTTGATTTTCCCATGATGTCAAGCAAAGAGGCAGTGAGTTTGATGGTAGGCCTTGAAATACATCCACAGGTACACCTCCAATTGACTCAAATGATGTCAATTAGCCTATCAGAAGCTTCTAAAGCCATGACATCATTTTTTAGAATTTTCCAAGCTGTTTAAAGGCACAGTCAACTTAGTGTATGTAAACTTCTGACCCACTGGAATTGTGATACAGTGAATGATACGTTAAATAATCTGTCTGTAAACAATTGTTGGAAAAATTACTTGTGTCATGCACAAAGTAGATGTCCTAACTAACTTGCCAAAACTATAGTTTGTTAACAAGAAATGTGTGGAGTGGTTGAAAAACGAGTGTTAATGACTCCAACCTAAGTGTATGTAAACTTCCGACTTCAACTGTACCTGAAAATTCTACTCTGTGTACTTTTGATGTTACCAGTCTATATACTAACATCCCCCATCAGGGCGGCCAAGAGGCCCTCATGTTCTATCTCAATGCACGTCCCCCTAATGCTCTACCCAGCACCAATTGTATTGTGGACTTGGCTGAACTGGTTTTAGCCTCCAACTATTTTCTCTTCAGAGGAGACTTCTTCCTCCAGACCAAATGGACAGCGATGGGGAGCACTATGGCTCCTAATTATACTAACCTATATCTAGGTATGCTTGAAAAACAGGTGGTGCTGAATCCAGACCTTAACCCTTTTCTTTCCAATATTCTCCTAATTCTGAGATATTTGGACGACATTTTTGTGATCTATACAGGCACCCAGGAAGAACTTTGGAATTCCATGCTTACCTAAACTCTATGAATGAACACCTTCACTTCAGCATTAACTATGACCTATCGCAAATCAGTTTTCTTGATGTGATGGTTATTAAGGACAAAACCTCCCTCTCTACAGATCTCTATAGGAAACCTACGGACAGGAACACCCTCCTTAGAGGTGACAGCTTTCATCCACATCCACTTATTAAAAGTCTCTCTATAAGTCAATTCATGCTTTACCCAATACTCACCATTGGAGAAGGCATTTAAGGACATTATCAGGAAGCACTGGTACATTATTGATACTGACCCACAATTGAAACCCATTTTTAAATATCCCCCGCGTATGGTTTTTAAAAGACCCCCAAACGTGAGAGATATTGTGGTTAAATCTGATTACCCACCAGAGAAAAGGGAAACTTTTTTGGTCAAGGTTCCGGAGGGTAATTACAAATGTGGCCAATGTGCTCAATGCAGCTTTACGTACAAATGCAACTAATTTACCCACCCCCGCACAGGACAAAGATTTCAGATCAAGGGCCTGATTATCTGCATGTCTACCAATGTTATTTACTTGTTGAAATGTCCTTGTGGTCTGTCTTACATAGGGAAAACCCGTAGAAGCCTTAAGACACAGATCAGTGAGCACTGCAGCAATATATGGACAGGTGAAACAAAACATCTGGTTGCTGTTCATTTTGTACATGCTGGACATCCTATTAGTTCTCTGAGATACATTGGAATAGAAATGGTGAAGATGTCACACAGGGGTGGGGACATTGAGAGGAAACTTCTTCAAAGGGAATCTTTCTGGATCCACAGGCTCAACACACGGTCTCCTCTTGGCCTTAATGACGAGTTTGACTTGAAACCGTTTTTAGAGTTTCAATATGTCTAAACTGTGTTTAAAAAAAAAATCCTAATTGAATATTGTGTGTGTATATTACTGTAAATATTGATCACATTCCCTGTGTATGATCATATATTTTGATACATTGAATGTTAATATTGGGAAACTATGCTATAATTTGTTTTACCTCCAGTTTCAGGAAGTGATGTCACTGAGTACTGCCCCTATATATAGGACCTTCCACCCCCACCTGGGATATGGATGCCTGATGAAGCTTAAGGGTCAAAACGTTGTTGTAAATAAATATCACCTGGGAGCATGAGCAGCAGTGTGCAGTGTCTTCCTTTCTGTTTTCCATGAGTTTGCCTATAACTCCAGGACCTGCGGAAAGTACCTGGATGTGCGGATGTTTTTCAGCTTTGTACAATTCGTCATCACACCAACGCAAATAATCATATTGCCCTATTCTGCCATGATGATATTGTTTGGTGTGTTTGGGTAGGCCCCTTGAAAAAGCAGATGTTTTTTGCTGAAAGTGCACTGGAGGTCGGAATGTTACGCAGGTGTGTTGGATTCATCATCATTTCCCTCCTCCACTATACGGTATTATGACATCACCAGTGAGGCAGTCAGGTCAAATGTGATTCCAGCTCGACAGCATCTCCTCCTAACTTCAATTGATATGTCCGAGATGGCAGGAAAGAGGGTAACATTTATTCATGTATTTTGATTGGTTGGGCCCTCTTGGTGACAAATGAGCACTCAGGTTTGTTGATCTATTACCGTGTGTGTGTGTGTGTGTGTGTGTGAAGGGAGGGCTGTAGACTTACCAGCAGGCCTGTTAGTTGAGCTGATTCATATGAGGTTCTTGTTATGTGGCCCAAGTGAACGAACACAGAGCATGGTGGTTTGTTTGGAGTAAAAAATCTACAAAAAAAGTGGTCTTGGTCTTTTCTTTTCTCTGCCTGAAAATGAGGGAACATAGCCAATATCTTCACACAGATGATATTGGCATTTTAAAACCATGCTGTGCTCCTCTATGTGCTAGGGCTAAACTAACATTTATAACTAGGTCTAGACTAACATTCCTAGCTAGAGCTAAACTAACATTTATAACTAGGTCTAGACTAACATTCCTAGCTAGGGCTAAACTAACATTTATAACTAGGGCTAAACTAACATTTATAACTAGGTCTAGACTAACATTCCTAGCTGGGGCTAAACTAACATTCATAGCTAGGGCTAGACTAATATTCCTAGCTAGGGCTAGACTAACATTCATAGCTAGGGTAAGACTAACATTCATAGCTAGGGCTAGACTAATATTCATAGCTAGGGTTAGACTAACATTCATAGCTAGAGTTAGACTAACATTCCTAGCTAGGGTAAGACTAACATTCATAGCTAGGGCTAGACTAACATTCCTAGCTAGGGTAAGACTAATATTCATAGCTAGGGCTAGACTAACATTCATAGCTAGGGTAAGACTAACATTCCTAGCTAGGGTTAGACTAACATTCATAGCTAGGGCTAGACTAACATTCATAGCTAGGGTTAGACTAATATTCATAGCTAGGGTAAGACTAACATTCATAGCTAGGGTTAGACTAACATTCATAGCTAGGGTAAGACTAACATTCATAGCTAGGGTAAGACTAACATTCATAGCTAGGGTAAGACTAATATTCATAGCTAGGGCTAGACTAACATTCATAGCTAGGGTAAGACTAACATTCATAGCTAGGGTTAGACTAACATTCATAGCTAGGGTTAGACTAATTATCATTTTATGTCTTCTTTACATGTGAGCTCAGTAGTTAGAGAGAGAGAGAGAGTGTGTTTGTTTGTGAGTGTGTGTGTGCTCTGCCCATGACCAGTCTATCAGGTTCTGGTTTGATGAGCCAGCTAGATCCACATCTTGGGTTTAATGATGCGTGAGGCGGCGGTACGTGGAACTCTAAATGATACGTTACTCTGCAACATGGATGAGACCTGCTCTCATAACTGCCTAACTACGTGTGTGTGACCACGCATACTATTGTGATGCTGTCATCTCAGAGTTGACCTTCCTATCAGAGTTCAGAAACCATGACAATGGCCATTGAGAGATGTTTATTCTTTAACATAACTATGGTAACCCATACTCCCAGTTGTACCGGGATATCATAGAAAATGACGGTGTTTCAATAACAATGAATAGAACACACCAAGGTGGCTCAGAAAGAGACAATTATTTCAACATAACATCATAAAATACTACATATATTATCATATTCCTGACCACGTTTATCCAATGTTGTAATTCAAACATTCACAAAACTGTAGAAAAACATTGGTTGAATGATAGATGAACGTGGCTGGAATGGTTGAGCTTTTTTAAAGTCTGTATTCACAGGATAGTTTGTTTCCAAGCTGTGGTGTGGCGTAGTGCTGCCGACCTTTTGGAAAAACAACATTTTGATGCTTTTACTGCACGTACTGTAGTAAGTTTTAGTCTTTCCCCCAAAAGCCTTTGCAACATAATACATGTAGATGTTTTGTCACAGGTAGGTACATTTGCTTAAAGCCACGGATCAGACCATGCACGATAACAATTTATTTTTAAAAAAAACATACAAACAACTAAAAAGTCCCAAGTCTAATCATACCATTCTTCGGTTGTCCCTGCAGAGAATCTTTTTAAAAGACCTTCGGAAGTCATTGTTGAAGATTGTATAGATAATGGGATTGGCTGAACTGTTACAGTAGCCGAACCAGAAGAAGAATTTAAACAGTGTGTCAGGTATGTAACACGAGTCACAGAGCGCCGTCAGGGTGTAGGTAAAGAAGAAGGGGAACCAGCAAACGACAAAAACTCCAATGACCACAGCCAAGACGAAGGTGAAACGTTTCTCCCTGTTCTGTCTCCCCTTCCATCGACTCCCCTTAGAGCTCTGTCTCACCACCAGTTTGGGCAGCGCCGGGTGGTCCACTCCTGGTTTGATCTGGGTCAGTTTGGTTTTAGCCGTGTGTTTCTTCTTCTTGATAGAACAGGGGTTGTTGACCTGGTGGTCAGACGATGAGGAGTCCTCCATGTCCACGCCGTTTATCTCCCCTTCTTTCTCGTCCTCTCCTCTGGGTTCATCCCCCTCTCTGTCTCCTTGCTCTCCGTTGAGCTTCTCGTGACAAGCTTGTTGGTCACCTCCGACTCCCCCGGCCCCGTTCTCCTTCTTGCCCGTCACCGGCGACACTGCGGCCGCCATTTTGGGTTTCCGGTCGCCTGGTGGTACCCGCGTCCGTTTCTTAGCGATCTGATAGATCCGGATGTAAACGAGGATCATGATGACGCAGGGCACGAAGAACGAGCCGATACTGGACGAGATCATGTACCACTTGTCTTCGTTGATCTTACACACCGGCCCCTCCTCTTTATCGCTCTCCTTCTCCATGGTGATGAGGGGCGGGAACGAGATCACCGCGGCGATGACCCACACGATGACAATGATGCACTTGATCCTGCGCGGTGTCCGTTTCAGGTTGTACTCGATGGCCTTGGTGATTGACCAGTACCTGTCCAGACTAATGGCGCACAGATGGGCGATGGATGCCGTACAGAAGAGAACGTCCAGTGCAAGGTAGAACTCGCACCAGACTTTACCAAAGTACCAGTAGCCCATGAGTTCGTTGGCCAGGGAGAAGGGCATGACCAGGGTCGCAACCAAAATGTCTGCCGACGCCAACGAAACCAGGAAGAGGTTCTGAGGGGCCTTCAGGGCCCGGCTAGTAAACACAGCGATGACCACTAAGACGTTGCCGAAGACTGTCAATAGGATGAGCATCCCGACCAGGATCGTTAGGGGCAACGAGATCTGGAGGCTATAGGGCGGACCCCAAAGGATGGTCTCATTGGTCATGTTACTCATGATGGTCGTGCTTGTAAGAGTTTCATTGGTCACGTTTGTCATGTTATCCCACCCCGCCATTGATTCTCCTTAGATCCTCAGGGATCCAATCATGTAAGGTCAGCAAATGTCATCCAGGAGACCATGTAGTTTGCAACTGGAAGACTGGAAAGTGAGGGTGTGGGACTCTTCAGTGGTTTTTCTGTAGTTATTTTTCGCTCCATTGCATGGTGGTCAATCAAGAACAGTTTAGGTTGAATACAGCGGATTGTCACTTCATCTGAAAAATAGGAGGCAGAAGTAAGAATTTTAAAAAGCCCGAACTGGAGATGCCTTAACTGTCAATTTACACAAATACAACATAACTCTCTAGTTATACTTTCCAAGAATATTGCAGGTACACACTAAATACAACTCTTACCTCAAGCATTGTGCTGTGTCACTTGGGTCCTTTTGAGTGGCCGACAATAGAATGGACAGTGAGTAACTTCTTCATGCAAGTCAGTTACCCGAATCAGCTGGCTTCTCGCGCATCTCTTCTATGTTCCATGGACGAGCGCGAGCTGAGGTTTCACAGTCCGTTTTCCTCTCCACAGAATGATCCGCTCCGGATCTAAGTCTGTCTCACTAGCGGAGAGCTAATAGAGCCGTAATCACGTTATCCTGTGGCTGCTGCTCCTGCTGCTGCCGTCGGTTCTGAGTGGAGACTATCGCCCTACTATGCTACTGTTGGCCGCTCCAAGCTCAGTTCCGCCACGCCCTCTATTTATAACCCCAACCTCCAGTAGTGCGTTGCTATAGCAGCACCCGGAGCCCACACCACGTGGAAATGAAACATAGGCTTTTTATTTACTTGGCGCGCGCTAACTCCATTCCGTTCACGAACCAACCTCTTTTAAGCACCATTTATTGTCACACCAACCATTCTAAAACTGTTAAAATGATCTAAAAAAAACAAACTAAAGGGGCTGGGGTTCATAGTCAATGGTAAGATAATTATAGGCTAGGCCTACTAAGCAGTAAACTATTGACCAGTCAACTTTGGCTTTAGCCTAAGCTTAATAGTTAGCCTATAGGGTAAAATAACCAATGTCAGCCCATGTGATGCTCATTGATGAATCAATATCTATTAAGCATTTGCAAAGGCTCTTGCATAGAACATCACATTATTGTATTAGTATTAGACATGGTCCCATACTTTCCTAAGTGTGCACAAAACATGTAAAAACATGATTTGGCCGCTGCATAAAAGTAGCCTATATCCTAATCATGGGCGTTTTATGTATCTCCATTGTTTAATGCTGCAATATATAACTTTTTGGAAGACTGCGAAATGTGAGTTACAGATCTGTCATTTTCATTGAAAGCAAGCCTAAGAAGTGATAGATATGTTCCATGTGCTCTATTTCTATGCTTCCTGTTCTTAAGTTTAGTTTTTGTGTATTTTATTTTCGGTTTTGCACACACGCTTCAATCAGCTGAAAAAACATTTCATAGCAGTTTAGATGATACAATTGCTTGTTTTGTCACAAACTGAAATTAGGCTATAAGAATTTTAGCAACCCGGAAATGGCAGAGCGATTTCTGCATATTCTAACATATGTTATTGAGACAGACCGCATTGGATCAACTTAGAGTGATAACACCAAGAGGTAGGCTATGCCCAATGTAGCCTCTCTTCCATTTTAGAACAGGTGCTTTCAATAACATAGCCTTCTATCAGTATAAAGATTTTCTACCATATCATGTGTGTGTGTCTGGGGAATGGAGGAAGGTGTTGTTAGTGTGATATCATATGACAGCGGACTTCTGTGTTTAGAGTAAACATCACTGCTAGTTATCATGCGTCAGTGCGCGGATGGAGCGCGAGGATAGTGACACCTGTCGTCTTCTGAAACAGCTTCCGCGCCCGGCGTCGGTCTCTCCCGGATTCACTTTGGAAGAAATAGCCTGAGGGGCGCCATCACCACTGATGTTATGTGACATTCAGGATTGTAAATCCTACCGTTAAGTATCGAATGATACCGCATAGTACTCTATGCTTTCACTGAAAACAATATTAACTATTATGCGTTTTAACTTTTACCTTTTCTAATAAGACCATAGGTACTTCCAACTTCTGTTCTCCCATAAAACATTTTTAAAAATGCAAAAACGTCACATATTTGACATAACCTATTTAAATTAAGACAGGACTATCCTCGCTAAATCTTTAGGGGAGGTATTTGGTTAATGCACTAAATTGTAATTTACTCCGATTCAACATCATCATCAAGTGCTAAGTGCAGTCCAAATTTAGACTGCCAGTTCAGATGACACATGAAGTATTGTGATACTTTACCAGTTGTTGAAAAACGTCCCAAACTCCTCTGTCTCCATTTTCTCGTGGTGGCTTAAATGGGAAACGACAAGACAGAAGAGGAAAAAAAAACATACCTCACTTGTAAAGTCTAACGTAATGTATTCTGAAACCCCAGTCAAAAACCTCAATCTGACTAGAATTCAAATCAATTTAGAAGTTGAAGGGTGAAAGTAATTGATGTTGACTGGAGTCTTGACTTGTTTTCAATTGACGTTGACTTGATGTTTTCAATTATCCAGTAGGGGACGCTCTTGTATTGGGACAGGCAGAGCCCTTTATACGCCTCTCTGGGTACAGGTGCAATAGAATGGAACAACGTGTCGAGATTGAGAAGTACAATTTCCAGTTTTATTACACAGACCATATCCATCTACTTATTCATCAACCGTAATATTGAATCAAAAAGTCAGACGTACCCCATCCATATAAATAGAAAGTGTAATTATGTATATATCGTTTTTATTTAGACAGTTTGGAAACAGAGTGGGAGGCAGGGAAGCAGCGGTACAGAATAATGAGTGGATGTGAGATTGAACAGTGGGGAGTTGTACACGTGCCACGAATGTTACCACTCGACTACAGCTCTTCACAAAGTTAGTCATTCAGATATTCTACGTGCCTGTTATTGCTCTTCGATTGCGGTTCAGACCTTTCATTGGTCAGTCTGACGTAACCTTACTGTATGTGTACATCCCAAATGGCACACTTTTCCCAATATAGTGCACTACTTTTGACCGCAGTGCACTGTATAGGGTGCCATTTGGGATAAACGGTCATGTGCCTTAAGTGAAGTAAAGAGGAAGATATTGAACTAAATGTAAGACTGTATTGAAACAGCAAGACACTACCAGTATTTACAACTTTACCCATCTATCAATTTGTTATCGCTTTATCCAATTGGACAATATAGGGGCAGTTTCCCCACACACTAATTAAGCCTAATTGAGTTAGCTTTTAGTCCACGACCAGGCTTAATCTTTGGCCAGGAAACTGCTTCACAGTCCCTGATATAGTGGTCAGTTATATTTTCTAATTTGAAAGAACAACACATCCATACAACATAATGTATAAATTCAAGACAGGGTAACCGTTTTCTTTATATTGAAGAAGTAACAAACAGCACATTACAATTAATTGGATTAAAAGTACATTTATCAGTTTTTTTCAGAGCTTAAATTCCACAATTTGACAAATAGTGGGAAAACCTCCAAAATATAAAATGAAAACCAAAGCATTGTGCAGGCATGACAGGAGTAATATACAAACATCAGAACATTCTAAAATGATAAAGTTTGTACACCCGAATGACAACAAATGAAACTTTTTTCTAGGTACAAAAGAGACATTTGAGAGCGAACAGCCCAGTCCTGAACATATTAAAAAAGGCACAATACTGTCTCTTTTTGAAATGTGGGAAACATTTCAACTGCTTTTTTTGGGGGGGGGGGGGGGGGGGGGGCGCAGCGCGCTAACTGACTAACAGGATAAGAGTCAATTCCATTTTAAATTCAGTCAAGAAGTACAACAAAATCAAATTCTAATTTCCCTCAATGCTCCTCTTTGTAATTTCAGCAAACATCAGGAATTAACTGAATTCAAATGGATCCCTGCTGACTAACATACAATATACTTTTCAAAGGTCTCCAGCTGATACTGCTGTCTATAATAGACAGAGCGAGATATTGAATGCACTTCACTACCAAAGATATATACTGACTAATTTTTACCTTAGTTAAAGGGCCAGACAATGTAGCTAGGGCTGGATAATGTAGATAATGCTTCTAGAATCTACATAACCCAAAAACATTCTGGGCCTAGACGGTATAGCAACAATCCAAAGCCTATATGAGTTTAGTTTTTCATTTAGCTTCAGGCAACAAGTTTGGGCACCCTACATATCAAGTGTTCCAGAGTAGGTGTGTTGCTGATCTAGGATCAGTTTTACCCTTTAGATCATACTGAATAAGATTACATGGACAGGTGGGACCCTGGGCCAGTGTTCAAAAAGCATCTCGCAGTAGGAATGCTGATCTAGGATCAGGTCTCCACCTGTCAATATAATCTTATTCAATATGATCTAAAAGGCAAAACGGATCCTACATCAGCACTCTTACTTTGAGACAGACACTTGGGCTGCGTTTAGACAGGAAGCCCAATTCTGATCTTATTTCACTAATTGGTCTTTTGACCAATCAGATTAGCTCTGAAAAAGAGCTGATGTGAAAAAACAAGACCAATTAGTGGAAAATAAGATCAGAATTGGGCTTCCTGTCTAAACGCAGCCCAAGTGTCTGTCTCAAAGTAAGAGTGCTGATGTAGGATCCGTTTTGCCTTTTAGATCATATTGAATAAGATTATATGGACAGGTGGAGACCTGCTCCTAGATCAGCACTCCTACTGTGAGATTCTGTGTAAACAGTCTAAGTGCCATTCTCTTCTGTATGATTGGGATTTTGAAATTGTGCCCTTGCTGTGCTTGTGCAAATCATTGCTAAAAGGTAATATACTGTGCAGGACTCTTGGCTTAAATGCTGCTTCATGTGTTTTGAAAAGAAATACAAATTCAGTTACAGAGAAGGGAAAAAAAGAACAAAGACAAAAATAGGAATTACTTGAGGACATAGGCAGCTCTGTTCCGCTCTCTCAATGTGACCGGCAAACAACCAACCATGTTCATTTTGCAGTACTTTTTGGTGAAAGCCAAAAAATAAAAAATTACAAGTCACTTTTTTATTTTCAATTTGTAAATGTTTATAGGTTTATTAATTAAAAAGATATGTACATGCAGAATGTCAAACATTGCAGTTTTTCACCCATTTTGCAAACTTAGGAGTCTTAGGAGTCTTTACAATGGGTCGGCTTTGATTAATAATTGTGTCATTTACAACCAAGCAAACAAATAATTTTTCTAATTTCAAATCGCCAAGTAATACTCAGTAAAGGCATGTCTCTCGGTACTAAACAGTAGGATGTTAAGGTAAAATAAATTTGTCATGTCACTATTTTCCCAATTCTCTTACATACTCCTCAACTTGGACCATGGTGGCCACCGTAGTCAGGTAGTCACGTCTGCATATACTGTACTCATATCGGTATAGACAGAAAAGAGAGCCATATAGTTATTATTGGCTATAACTCTTAGCCATAGTTTTTCCTGGTCAGGTGACTGGTCACATTAACGTTGGGAAAAGCATTTCCCCCTATTTATATCAAACTGATTTGTCTTACATGATTAAAAATAGCAAAGTGGCTGAAGGTCTGACTGGGTGAAAGTTGAGGGAGAGGTGATGCTTGGTGCACGACTTAAGGCAGTCAAATGAATGTTGGTTTTTGCTCCAACCCCAGTTGTAACTAAACTGATTCAGTTTATCAACCAGCTAATTATTAGAATCTGGTGCGCTAGTTTAGGGTTAGAGCAAAAACCTACAGGACAGTAGCACTCCAGGAACAGGGTTGGAGACCACTGGTATATGGATTGTTTGGGGTGGCCTGTAGCTAGCATGGAATCCAAACTGAATTGTGTTGTTTCACTAGTGTTCCAGAATAATGAAACTGAACACAGAATTCAGTTTGGAGAGTGCTTATGTGAACTGTCAATCAATCATCAGATCAGGTTAAAATATGCATGCACAGAGCTAGAAAGGAAGAAAGAACAGAAAATGAAAGTTACCTACTACAGCCACGAAGGGTTTATAACAAAAAGGTTAACAGTTAAGGCTGCTTGATAAAGAATAGGTAGGTAAAGCATTGCTGGCTGCACAATGTTTCAAATACTGTGAAATGTACAAAAAATCTACAGGAAACATTTTTGCAGATACCAAATAGTAGCAACATTATCTGGTCTTCTATTTACAACGAATCGCCACCCCAATGTAGCTCCGATCCAGACAAAAAAAACATGTCAAATTATTTTTCAACATGCATTTTGCTACAAAAAAAAGAGAATAAAAAAAAAATGGCCACGATAACACACTTTATGACCCAAAATCAGACGATTGAAAAATAACCACCTGTCGTCTCCAAATCATTAGGATGCATCAGAACAATACCTCTTCGTCATCAACCTCAGATACAAGAATCCAAAATATGACCACTCCCAAACCTAGACTAAGTCACACATTTCTTTTCCAAAAAGCATGTTTTAACTTACATTCCTTGTTTTGATAAATGCTTTTCTGAACAATGACAATTATGTCTCAGGTTCTCTACACATACGTCAGTCATCCACCCCTCACCTTGCAAATGGCACATAGATACAAATATGAACAAAAACAGACTCAACATTATACAGGATAACAGCGTTTCTCTTGCTGCATACCCTAATGCACATCTCACTTAAGTACTTACACTGAAGGCATTTTCACATAATGATTCCATTTTGTTTATAGCTAAAACGTAAATACACAACCAATCCCCCAAAACAATTTACATATTTTTTATTTTTCATTTCTTCCGAAGCTTTTTTAAAATATAAAACCAGGAATGCAATGCCTCTGGTGGCATTCTTTGAGCGTGAACGAGAAGAAAGCCCTTTTTACATTTTTTTGTCTTTTCAAAAAAGTATTGTGTTGTAACTGCGTCGTTATAGGCTCAAATATGCACCTTGGTTTTTCCTCATTGTACGTCGGTCCAAACAATTTGATCTGTTTGAAAACCACCAGACCTCATGTGACCCCAAACTTAGAGGTCAAGGGCAGAGGTCAATCTTCCCAGGCAGGCTACTGTACGAGTCTTGTGTATCGATGTTGATTTTGTTTAGGATAGATCTCACTTTTCCCGCCCCATCAATCGTTTACAGCATATTTTTCAAGCAGCAATAGGTTCTGCTGGTAGGATTAGAAGCAGCAATACATTTTGTCTGGGTGTGTGCTCTGCCCAGGCCTCGTTTTTTTCTTAGCAGTCCACAACCCACATCGAAACTGTAATTCTAAACTGCTGCCAAAAAACTAGACCCACACTTGATTGAAAATAAATACTAAAAGATGATTGAGTACAAAGCTTGGACGCAACACATTCATTTCCAAAACCAAAAAAAGCTTTTGGTTTGATCTACCTTAGTTGGGATTTTAATGTACAGTCACGTGATATAATACTAACCCAATACAGTGTCAAAAAAATTATAGTAACAGAAAATGATTTAAATTTTACAATGTGGATCTCAACGAATTGCAATAATTTGACATAAAACATTTTGCTTGTAGTACATATGAGCAAGATATGGGGTACTTTAATACATCTTTAAACATATCAATAAGACCCTTATTGGACATACACAGTTCAAGCTAATATTTTCCATCAAGATTGATAGGACGAAAGCCAAAACGTCTGAATTCGACGCTCCACATACTTACTAGTTTAGATTAATCTTGAGCTTGTCATCTCATCCTTAATATTCATTTGACACCATTATAAAATGTACATGATACACTGTTCAAAGAGATAAAATACTTATTCACTGTGAAACAAAAATGCCCCAGTTCCACGTAACCATGGAGATAAGGATATTGTCATTGTTAAAAGAGGATGATGCCAATGTCATTTAGAAAGTGCATAAGAACAGCATCATTGCTGGGACAGTGTGGGACAAAAAAAAAAAGAAAAAAAAAAGGAAGCCAAGTAGCAAACTTTCAGATCTCGTGAAGAGGCGTATTAAAAAAGCAGTCAAAGAAACTGGATGTAAAATGACAATTATGGGTTTTGATTCATGTTTTTGGCATACCTTAATGACCGTAACCATGGCAACATTAGTCATAGACACCTTTCCTTCAACGTTCCTGATATGTTGTTGTTGGTCAATCGTTTCCACGTTGTATGACAGCCCCAACACTGAAGACATAGCGAAAAAGTAAACATTACAATGACTCAATTGCACTCAAGGCAACAATCAGTATTTATAGAATATATAAAAATCACTACAGATCACTTATCTAATCACCTGTCTTTTTACAGTTTAACTATTTATTTATCTTTCTCTCAAAGCAAAAACAAATCTAATATCTTAAACATGAGGGCAACATTACTGCCTATTTTGGAAAGGTTTGAGTCAAACTTGCTAAGTCCATTTTTTAAAGCATTAAAGATTTCGCATTTATTTTATATATTACTAGCTTACTGTTTAAAGATTACTGCTTTTTTTAAAACCTCCGAAAGCCATTGATTCAAATGTATACTTTATCGCTTTATTTTATAGAATCATTGTCATCCAACAATGATAGAACTAACATAAAAAAACTAAAAAAATTTACAAACCATAATTCTAGAAAGAAAATTTGTTTACTAAATGATACCTTTGTATAATGGACAATTGTGTTTAGAGCGTCAGAAAAACCAGTGGACCTTCCTGGACATAGGCACTGTTTTTTTACGTATTAATGTGAAATTAAAATCATCAACATTAGACCTTTGTTCTTTAACCTCAAACCTCATGATAACAAATCTTTAGTCGAGTGGTAAAAAATATATACACATATCAAAAAGAAAAAGACATGACAAAATGAACATCGATAATGGCAGCAGCAGTAAAAATTTAAGTTTCAAATATTATTCTTGCATACAATAGTTGTATCCTAAGCTCTCCTAATATACATACCTAATTACTGTAAATATGTTGGCATTGGGAATCTGGTTTCTATGTTAAAAGAATCATAGCCACTTTAGCTCACTGGTACTCAATATACATGATCCGTTTTGGCAAAAGGTGGTAGAGATATTAAAGGGCAATTCCACCACTTTTTTATCTCCTATTCATTACCTCCAGCACTATACCAGTGTCTTCATATGTATGAAAACAGATTATGTATCATATGGTGCTGGAGTTAATGAATATAATGTAAAAAATTAAAATAATAAGTTGTGTAATGACCCTTTAAGTTTTGTCTTACATGATTCGGGAATAAAATATTGGAGAAGTTGGCCTTCTAAATGGCTATGATTCCTCAACAGAAACGCTGGAGCACAGTCTCAATATAAATGTACTTGTTAAGTTTTTTTCCGCATATAGATAGATAATGTATGAACCGAAAATGTTTTCCTCTCTTTTTGTACATTTAGTTTGTTTTTGTTATGATGTATTTGAATTTTTTTTTACAGTGTATGACACACGTAGTTGGATAGGTAAGGGATTGGGTGGGGTGTCTGAATGGGTGGGCGTCGGCCTTCAGAATATGGGCATGGTCTATCCAATTATGGACGTGGTCCGTTATCAGATCATGGGCATTGCGTGGGCCTGGTATATCAGCCATCAAATCAGCTCTCAGACTATGGCCTCCCTCTGGGCCCAGAGGCCAAGATTGTGGTCTATCAGACCATGGCACGGTAGGGCCCCTGCATCTTGAGGAACTGGATAATGAAGGAGGGGCCCCCGGCGACGATCTGCGGGGGCAGATGGCTGAGAGGACAGTTCTCGATGCTCATGATGGACAGCTTGCTGCACAGGGCCAACTCAAACGGGAGGCTGTGCAGGTTGGGGTTGTCATTGAGGTACAGCTCCTCCAAGTTCTCCAGTGTACCTAGGATGGAAAGAAAGGAGGGAGGGAGGGAAGGATGGAGAGAGATAGGAGGGGTGGAGGATACAGGAGTGTTATATTCTATCTGGAGGCACAGACAGATCATCAGCTGGTACATACAGTAATTATTGATGGGCTGTAGATTGCTGGGGCTAAAATATGCTAATTAAATTGTTTAGCTGAAGTTACGTTTTATATGTAATATATGCCATCTAGCAGACGCTTTTATCCAAAGCGACTTAGTCATGTGTGCATACATTTTAAGTATGGGTGGTCACGAGAATCTAAGCCGCTACCCTGGCGTTACAAGCGCCATGGTCTACCAACTGACCTACAAAGACCACATGTAGTTCTCTCTCTATTCTGTCAAGTGTAAGTATCCAAATGAAAGCTTGCGACCTCCTCCAATAAGCTCCTTGTTTCTCAATGACATTTGGAGTTCAGGTGAGGATGGAAGGAATCAAGGAAGTACTTTTGAGATTCACTCCTAGTCTGAGTTGTATGTAGCCTGGGTACCAGTCTTTCTGTATATTTGGCAAATGACAGAGTACAAGGAGTGGTCTCAGCAGAAACAGACCGGTACCCAGTGGTATGAGGTAAAATGTATTTACCGATCTCCTCCGGCAGGTGCTGCAGCAGGTTCTCTCCCAGACCCAGGTGGGTCAGGTTGGTGAGGTGACCGATCCCACGGGGCAACGTGGTCAGCTGATTATTGGTCAACACTAGTTTCTGATAGGATACAAGCAAAAATGGAATATCAAATGATGCAAACAGCTTAGCTGTCGAAACGTTGGTGAATAAATTATTCTATCTGAGCTCCATCGTTCAAACCCGGGAGATATAAAATGGTTTATCTAAAAAAGTCCAATGCAGCAGATCAATATCAAATTGTTTGTTTTCAATAAAAAAATTAAAAAAATTATTATTCAAGAGCAATTTCTCCAGCAAGAATTTTCCTAGGAGTGTCGGAGTGGTCTGAGTGGGGAGGGGACAAGTGAAAACTAGCTCTTATTGGTTTGGGACTCTTTCTTATTGGTCTATTAACTAATTTACCACTGGGTGATGTCAGGCCGAAACTCCAATCCACCAAAACAGGCTTACATTTTAGAGACAGTCTTTTCAAACAGCTCTTACACTAAAAGAGCATTATCATAATTTTTACAATTTCACAGAATTATTCCAACCTTACAGTGTGGAAATACAAAAAGTATGTGGACACCTGCACATCAAAAATCTCATTCCAAAATCATGGGCCTTAATATGGAATTGGTATCCCCTTTGCTGCTAGAACAGCCTCCACTCTTCTGGAAGGCTTTCCACTAGATGTTGGAACAGGGGGGACTGGCTTCCATTCAGCCACAAGAGCATTAGTGAGGTCAGGCACTGATGTTGGGGGATTAAGCCTGGCTCACAGTCGGTGTTACAATTCATCCCAAAGGTGTTCGATGGGGACTGCCAGATGGTGAAGCATGATTCATCGCTCCAGAAAATGCGTTTCCACTGCTCTAGAGTCCAATGGCGGCGAGCTTTACACCACTCCAGCCGACGCTTGGCATTGTGATCTTAGGCTTGTGTGCGGCTGCTTGGCCATGGAAACCCATTTCATGAAACTCCTGACCGACAGTTCTTGTGCTGACGTTGCTTCCAGAGGCAGTTTGGAACTCATTAGTGAGTGTTGCAACCGAGGACAGATGATTTTTACGCTTCAGTACTCGGCGGTCCCATTCTGTGAGCTTGTGTGATCTACCACTTCACGACTGAGCCGTTGTTGCTCCTAGACATTTCCGCTTCACAATAACAGCACTTACAGTTGACCGTAGCAGCTCTAGAAGGGCAGAAATTTTACAAACTGACTTGTTGGAAAAGTGGCATCCTATAACAGTGCCACGTTGAAAGTCACGGAGCTCTACACTAAGGCCATTCTACTGCCAATGTTGGGCTATGGAGATTGCATGGCTGTGTGCTCAATTTTATACACCAGTCAACAGGTGTGGCTGAAATAGCCAAATCCACTCATTTGAAGGGGTCCATGTACTTTTGTATATACAGTGCCTTTGGAAAGTATTTAGATCCCTTGACTTGTTTCACATTTTGTTAGATTACAGCCTTATTAAATTGTTTTTTTTCCCCTCAATCTACACACATCTACATAATGACAAAGCAAAAACTGTTTTTTAGAAAATAACACATTTACATAAGTATTCAGACCCTTTACTCAGTACTTTGTTGAAGCACCTTTGGCACTAATTATAGCTTTGAGTCTTCTTGGGTATGATGCTACAAGCTTGGGAGTTTCATTATTCTCTGCAGATCCTCTCAAGCTCTGTCAGGTTGAATGGGGAGCGTTGCTGCACAGCTATTTTCAGGTCTCTCCAGATGTTCGATCGGGTTCAAGTCCGGGCTCTGGCTGGGCTACTCAAGAACATTCAAGAGACTTGTCCCAATGCCACTCCTGTGTCGTCTTGGCTGTGTGCTTAGAGTCGTTGTCTTGTTGGAAGGTGAACCATCGCCCCAGTCGGAGGTCCTGAGCACTCTGGAGCAGGTTTTCATTAAGGATTTCTCTGTACTTTGCTCTGTTAATCTTTGCCTCGATCCCAACTAGTCTCCCAGCCCCTGCCGCTGAAAAACATCCCCACAGCATGATGCTGCTACCACTATGCTTCACCGTAGGGATGGTGCCAGGTTTCTTCCAGATGTGACACTTGGCATTCAAGCCAAAGAGTTCAATCTTGGTTTCATCAGACCAGAGAATCTTGTTTCTCATGGTCTGAGAGTCTTTAGATGCCTTTTGCAAACTCTAAGAGGGCTGTCAAACTCTAAGAGTGGCTTCCGTCTGTCTACTCTACCATAAAGGTGTGATTGTTGGAGTGCTGCAGAGATGGTTGTCCTTCTGGGATTTCTCCCAGCTCCACAGAGGAACTCTAGAGTTCTGTCAGAGTGACCATCGGGTTCTTGGTCACCTCCCTGACCAAGGCCCTTCTCCCCTGAAGGGACTGTTCTTTGGGGCCTTCAATGCGGCAGATTTATTTTGGTACCCTTCCCCAGATCTGTGCCTCGACACAATCCTGTCTCTGAGCTCTTCGGACAATTCCTTCTACCTCACGGTGTGGTTTTTGCTCTGACATGCACTGTCAACTGCTCTAGGAAGAGCCTTATGTGTGCCTTTCCAAATCATGTCCAATCAATTGAATTGACCACAGTTGGACAATCAAGTTGTAATTTATTTTGACTTTACCTTTATTTAACTAGGCAAGTCAGTTAAGAACAAATTCTTGTTTACAATAACGGCTTACCACGTCCACACCCTAACGACGCTGAGCCAAATTGTGCGCCACCCTATGGGACTTCCAATCACGGCCGGTTGTGATACAGCCTGGAATCGAACCAGGGTTTGTCGTGACGCCTCTAGCACTGAGATGCAGTGCCTTAGACCACTGCACCACTCGGGAGTAGTAATATCAAGGACGATCAATGGAAACCGGATGCACATGAGCTCAATTTTGAGTCTCATAGCAAAGGGTCTGAATACTTACGTAAAAAAAACTTTTTCGCTTTGTCATTGTGGGGTATTGTGTCTAGATTGATGAGGGGGAAAAACTATTTTCTCAATTTTAGAATAAGGCTGTAACGTAACAAAATGTGGAACAAGTCAAGGGGTCTGAAAACCTTCCAAAGGCACTATAAAGTATATATATATATACAAATCCCTTTTTTTATGTATTGGGCCTTTAAAAGTAGAAGAAAGATTATAAGTGTCAATCACAGCACTACAGTATCACTACAGTATCACTACATCTGTTAGTGGTCTTTGAATGGTTTATAACTCAACACATTTTAGTTAAAGGTAGGCCTAAATGCTTACGTGACAGTGCAGGGAAATAGCGTAATAGTATCAAACCTGTAAATCTTTCAGGTAAGCGATTTCATTCGGGAGCGATTCCAACTTGTTCTCCTCCAAGTCGAGCTCCCGTAGTTTCCTCAGGTTGCCAATACCATGCGGCAACTTCTTGAGAAGATTGTTGGACAATATCAAGACCTGTGTACAAAACAACAGATGTTTCAGAACACTGAAGCGAACTATCACAACCTGTAGCTTGTGTTACAGACCTAAAAAGAACTAAATAGTTGATCACCTACTGTACGCTGAAATGGGAGAGTGATAATCATTTAGATTTTCTGGTCAGTTTAAATAATGTATGAATTGATGACGGCATCAGAAAAGTACTAAGTCCATATTTCTCAGGAAAGATCCCATCTGGGAATTCTATCTAGGCCTCACCTCAAGCGAAACGAGACCGCAGATGTCCTCTGGGATCTTTGTCAGCTGATTGGTGGCCAGGTTGAGCTCCACCATACTGGTCCACGTGCCAAAGTCCAGAGGCAGAGACGTCAACTGGTTGTCCTGAAAAAATAAACAATGACAACAATTCCAGAACCAGAGCAGAAAGAAGACATTGTTCAATAAGGTGTTGCTCATCATGTCAGCTCTTTACCTAAGCAAGCACCATCACCAACCATTGTCAGCCTTAAAGGGATAGTTCGGGATTTTGGCAATGAGGCCCTTTATCTACTTCCCCAGAGTCAGATGAAAATCGGGGATACCATTTTTATGTCTCTGCGTGCAGTTTGAAGGAAGTTGCTATCTAGTGTCGGCGCAATGACTGTTCCTGTAGACTTCCAGTCATTGCGCTAAGGCTAGTTAGCATTGGCTCACGAAACTACCATTAACTTCTTTCATACTGGATGCAGATTCATAAAAATGGTATCCACGACTCTGGGAAAGTACATAAAAGGCTTCATTGCCAAAATACCCTTTAACGTCAGAAGAAAGAGACGTTGTCCTGCCTACATAATGTCTGGGACTATGGTCTTGGTCCTCTTACTAGAAGTCATCAAAAAAAGAGGGAAGGAGATGACAACACGTAACAATGGACAGCATCCTTACCTTCATGTTGAGTTTGCTGAGGACTTTGGCCCTGGAGAAGATTCCAAAGGGGATCTTGTTGATGCGGTTGTGCTCCATGTTGAGAGAGTAGATGGTGGAGAACTGGGAGGGTCCTCCCACCGGGTAGGACTGGAAACAGTTCCTCGCTAGGGTTAGACTGGTCAGATTCACCAGACTAGACAGGAGACCCTGGGATAGAGAGAAGGAGGTAGATAGATCTGCTATATCCCTAACAATACCATTAAATGCAGTAATCAATAAAAGCACCACTCACTTCTGGTAACACGGAGATGTTGTTGTTTTCTAGGTTGAGCTCTTCCAGTTCTCTGCACTTGGCTAGCGACCTGGGGATGGCTGACAACCGGTTGTACCGCAGACCCAAGCGGTTTATGCTTGACAAGTTACCTGCAACGAGAGAAGGTTAAATACAAAAATGACAATCAACAAAGTCAGATATTAGATATCATGTTAAGCGTTTCAAATGTATGTATGTATGTATGTATGTATGTATGTATGTATGTATGTATGTATGTATGTATGTATGCATGTATGTATGTATTGGCTGGTGCAATCAAATTTCCCCCCTGGGGGATCAATAAAGTACCATCTTATCTTAAATACCAGCACTTGCAGTTCCTAAAACTGTAGATTATACAATTAATGAGAATTCTCAAATGTTTTATCCTAGTCATCACAATGTACAGTTAGGAATGTGCACTTTGCAGCTGTGTCAGTACTGGTATCCTGTAGGCTGAGCATAGGCAGATTATTGCCCAAATTGCATTGAGGAGAGAATATTTCTGACTGCTGGGGTCCCGGTCAGTCTCACCTATAGTTTCTGGTAGGTCCAGTAGCTCGTTGTGCTGTAGGTCCAGGTTGGTGATCTGGGTGCAGTTGCCGATCTCCTTGGGTAGGTGTTCCAGCTGGTTATGGGCTACGTCCAGGGTGATGAGGTTACAGAGCTCCCCTGCAGAGAGGCAGGGCCAATACAACAGTCAACACACAAACGTGACTAATCTGGACAAGAACCGCAATCAGAGTTATTAAAAGACTGGTTTAGCTTATGGCTTTAGCTTATTCACAACACTGCAGCAATGTCTTCTGTAATGCCGGGTTTACACTAGACGACTTTCAAAACCCTAACATCGCTGAGCTGCTCACATTTAACGACCGTCTTTCCTGTAGCTTGTTGTCTGGCTAACGTAGTGGTGCGCACACTAAACCATGTGGCACAGACGGGTGTCACACACTACAAGACTCTTCAGTTGGTTGTGAGGATTCTCCATACCACGCTGTCTCGCGAAAACAATGATTAGATCGTTAACGTAGCCACAACAAGCTGTGGCTCAGACAAGCCTCAAACGTTTTGAATAACATTGGTAGTGAACTTCAGAGCTGTAACGATTTGATACTTTGGCTTTGGTTAAAGGCAAGTACAAACACATACTAGTAGTAGTTATCACTCCTGCTGGAGAGTCTACACATTCTGGGTGATGTGATGCAACATCATCTCACTGGCTTCTTCTCTGGCGAGCTCTCATTGGCTATTGCTGATCACTGTTCTCATAACTTGTCATTGCACCTCTCACACTACAAGAGCATTGGAGATTTTGAAAATATTGGGACGTCTGAAAGACGGGATCGGAAGCCCTCGGATTGCGTCACTGAACCGAGCGTCGGTGACGGCCATGCGCCCCAAGTAGGCAACGACATGGGGATTTTGTCTCCGATCTCAAAAACTTGTCTGGGACAGCTAAAATCAGGGCCAAAAGAGTGCGTATGCCCTTGGCTTATGGTAGGCAAAAATGATGATGCATCGTCATTGTCATCAAGAACCCAATCTGCCAGCCTCCACTCCCTCCCTCCTCAACACTCATCTGTTTGATCTTGTTCTTGTGGATGACTCTCCCTCCCACTCACTTCTTCCCCTACATCCCTCCCTCCTCCACATCCCTTCCTTCTCCACTCACCTCTCTCTATTTCCCTCCTCCCCCATCTCCCTCCCTCATTCACCTATCTCAGCAGGCAGCTGTTTGATCTTGTTCTCACGGATGCTGAGCATGGTCAACTTCGCCAGGTTCCGGATGTCCCTCTCCACCGCCGTGATCCGGTTGAACCTCAGGTACAGTGTGGTCAGCGACGTCACCCGGTAAACCACGGCCGGTATCTCCCTCAGTTTGTTATGCCTCAGGTCCAGCATCCTCAACTTCTTCAGGGAGTCCAAGGACTCTGGTAGGCTGGTTAGAGAGTTCTCACTCAGGGCTAAGGTGACCAGGCCAGACAGGCAGCCCACTTCTGAGGGGAGGCTCTGGAGCTTGTTGCTGTACAGGTAGAGCTCTGCCAGCTGGGTGAGTTCCTTGATGGAGGTGGGTAACATGTGGATGGAACGCTTGGACAGGTCCAGACGCATGGAGTTCTCCTCACGGCACTTGTTGAGCTCTTTGATCACCTGGGAATGGGAAAGTTGTGTGTCCATGTTATTGAAGACATGTTATGTGTTTACAAAACTCAGTCTTGAGGACCCACGGTTAGTTTGCCTTAGCACTACACAGCTAATTTAAATAATCGACTCATCAACAAGCTTTGATTATTTGAATGAATGGTGCAGTGCTAGAATAAAAAAAACATGTGCCCCCCCCCCTTGGGGTCCCCAGGACTGAGTTTGAGAAACGCTGTGTTGTGTGATATTATTATTCTATAACACGTTTTTTTCTGGATCAAAATTGGGCTTAGGTGGTGGGCGTGGCAGGGGCGTGGCCATGGTGTGGACGCCAATGGTGTAGACGCCAACCCAATTGTTTGGAAATTTCTACACATTTTGCCATGTAGCGGAGACAAAAATGTGCAATTTTAAAGCTAATTTCCTGCAATTCTACACATTTTGCCATGGCTTATGCTATCGGAGTGACTCAAACATACATTTCAAACAGAATATTTGTTCCCATTGAAAAGTATATTGGTCCATTATCTTTTAAACATACTTTACATCTGTATCCGAAAGTTACACAACGCCATACATGTGGTCTGCGGTTTTGAGGCCTGTTGGACGTACTGCCAAATTCTCTAAAATGACGTTGGAGGCGGCTTATGCTAGAGAAATGAACATGAAAATTCTCTGGCAACAGCTCTGGTGGACATTCCTGCAGTCAGCATGCCAACTGCAAGCTCCCTCAACTTGACACAACCATGAATGCCATGGTTGTCTCAAGTTGAGGGAGCTTGCAGTGTGACAAAACTGCACATTTTAGAGTGGCCTTTTACTGTGCCCAGCACAAGGTGCACCTGTGTAATGATCATGCTGTTGAGTCAACTTCTTGATATGCCCCACTTGTCAGGTGGATGGATTATCTTGGCAAAGGAGAAATGCTCACTAACAGGGATGTAAACAAATTTGTGCACAACATTTGAGAGAAATAATCTTTTGGTGCTGTGGAACATTTCTGGGATCTTTAATTTTTTTTCCCAGCTGATGAAACATGGGACCAACACTACATGTGTGTGTGTGTGTATATATATATATACACACACACACACACGTAGTGTTGGTCCCATGTTTCATCAGCTGGGAAAAAAAATTAAAGATCCCAGAAATGTTCCACAGTACCAAAAGATTATTTCTCTCAAATAAATAAATAAAAAAATAAAAAAATAAATATATAAATAATTCTGGCAGCTTCATTAAATATTACCCGCAAAACACCAGTCTCAACGTCAAGAGTGAAGAGGCGACTCCGGGATGCTGGCCTTCTAGGCAGAGTTCCTCTGTCCAGTGTCTGTGTTCTTTTGCCCATCTTAATCTTTTCATTTTATTGGCCAGTCTGAGATATGGGTTTTTCTTTGCAACTCTGCCTAGAATACCAGCATCCCGGAGTCGCCTCTTCACTCTTGACGTTGAGACTGGTGTTTTGCAGGTACCATTTAATGAAGCTTCCATTTGAGGACTTGTGAGGAGTCTGTTTCTCAAATTAGACTCTAATGTACTTGTCCTCTTGCTCAGTTGTGCACCGGGGCCTCCCACTCCTCTTTCTATTCTGGTTAGAGCCGGTTTTTGTTGTTCTGTGAAGTGAGTAGTACACAGCGTTGCATAAGATCTTCAGTTTCTTGGCAATTTCTCACATGGAATAGCCTTCATTTCTCAGAACAAGAATAGACTGAGGAGTTTCATAAGAAAGTTCTTTGTTTCTGGCCATTTTGAACCTGTAATCAAACCCACAAATGCTGATGCTCCAGATACTCAACTAGTCTAAAGAAGGCCAATTTAATTGCTTCTTTAAAATCAGCACAACAGTTTTCACCTGTGCTAACACAATTGCAAAAGGGTTTTCTCATGATCTATTAGCCTTTTAAAATGACAAACTTGGATTAGCTAACACTACGTGCCATTGGAACACAGGAGTGATGGTTGCTGATAATGGGCCTCTATAACCCTACGTAGATATTCAATTTTTTTTAAATTTTTTTTTTTTTAATCAGTTTCCAGCTACAATAATCTTTTACAACATTAACAATGTCTACACTGTATTTGATCAATTTGATGCCATTTTAAAATTGACAATTTTTTTTGCTTTTCTTTCAAAAACAAGGACATTTCTAAGTGACCCCAAACTTTTGAACAGGTATGTATGCATCTCTGCAACTTCAAAATTAATTTACATGTAAATGGACAATAAAGTATATCGTATCATACATTAATTTTCTTATGAGTAGCCCCTGCAGGAAACAAACCCCTTGACCATAGCGTTGCAAGCGCTATGCTCTACCAACTACCACATAAGAACACAAATAATGTGTCTTATTAATATTAGTCTCGATAAAAAATATATATTTTCAGCCACAAATGTGTACGTTATGATACGTTAGGCTGTGTGTTTTGTAATAAAGCATCATCTTACCTCGGCGTTACTGGACTTCTTTCGCGTCCCCGGCGCCGGGTTGGGCCTCTTTATCGTGTTGTCCACGGAGAAGGCGACGGCGGGCGACGCGGAACCTGCATCCTTCTTTCCTTCTTTGGCCTCTTTCCCTTTGGCCTTGGGATCCTTGCCGCAGTCTTTGCCGCCTAAGCCAGCCAGGGCCGCCTTGGCCTCTTTTTCCCTTTCTTTCCCTCCTGTCGGACCTCCTTTCAGGTCCTTCTCTTTCCAGTCTTTGTCTTTGTTACCTAAAGTACTACTCATGGCGTCGACGTGATTGTCGGTCCCCCTGCGAAGTCTCTCATGGGACCGCAACACCCCAACTTTCACTCTCCTTGGTTTGTTTGGAGTTTTCCCTCAAAAAAGCAGTCAACCGACAAGTAGGCGTGGAGAGGGATAAGATTAGGAGACGACCTTTATAAACACACCAGCTGATACATACCTGTGTAGGCCTATACATTTACCTCACAAATAAATCCCTGTGATCCAAGCGGTTTCGTTTCTCAGAACGCCATAGGGGAGTAAATCCTTTGAAGCTGTGACTTGACAGGAGTGGTGGTGGCAGCCATGGGCCACCTAGTTGTTTGAACTGTAGACGATTATCCCTCAGTTCGGTTTGAAGCCAGTTCAGACTAGAAAGGTCATCGAGGTTCTCATCCTTTGGGCTTTTTGAATGCTGTTGAATAAAAGACAATGAGTCAAAAGGCTGTTCAACGTGATCATATTTGAAATTACGAGTCAAAATCACATTTGATATCTTAGTGAATAGCGGTAAAAATATATCTATAAAAAAGGAGGCAGATGGATGATATTTTAGGCCGATATTCAATATCATTAAAGGGGCAATCAACAGTTTCTACATTCATTTTTGGACTAATGATATGTACCCATTGATTCTTGATGAATATAAACGTATAAATGCCTCATAAGCTTAATTCAACTGTCACACCCCAACAGAAACCAAAATAAGCTTATTTCACTCCAATGTTTGTAAACAAAGTAAATGTAAACAAACACTATATTGCCTCAAAACATGGTTAAAACTAATGTTGATATCATGGATGACCAATCCTTGCATCCAAAGCTCGGTCTATGAATTTGAGAGTGATTCAATGTCTCCAGCCCCATGCTTCAGCTTTTTACCGAACCAGGGGTGGGGAGTACGCATTACTATTGTTTCTACTACTGATTGCCGCTTTAAAATATGAACATTTTGATAACATAATTTCCCCAGAGAGCCATGTACGCATTAATGTATCAATTTTAAAATCAAACAATACATTTTACCAATCTAACTTCAAAATATAATGGTAATAATTGTATTTGAATGGTAAATATCTTGATAAAATGTAAATGAATATGCCTACTCACAATGCATGCATCAAGTTATTGAGCTAGTTTTGGCTGATCAGTGGAGTCAGATACCTTATTTACATAAGTATTCAGACCCTTTGCTCAGGTGCATCCTGTTTACATTGATCAACCTTGATGTTTCTACAACTTGATTGGAGTCCACCTGTGGTCAATTCAATTGATTGGACATGATTTGGAAAGGCACACAAGGCCCCACAATTGACAGTGCACGTCAGAGCAAAAACCACACCATGAGGTAGAAGGAATTGTCCGTAGAGCTCAGAGACAGGATTGTGTCGAGGCACAGATCTGGGGAAGGGTACCAAAACATTTCTGCAGCATTGAAGGTCCCCAAGAACACAGTGGCCTCCATCATTCTTAATGGAAGAAGTTGGTGGTTCCAAAGACTCTTCCTAGAACTGGCCAAACTGAGCAATCGGAGGAAGAAGGGCCTTGGTCAGGGAGGTGACCAAGAACCCACACTCTGACAGAGCTCCAGAGTTCCTTTGTGGAGATGAGAACCTTCCAGAAGGACAACCATCTCTGCAGCACTACACCAATCAAACTTTTATGGTAGAGTGGCAAGACAGAAGCCACTCCTCAGTAAAAGGTACAGCCGCTTGGAGTTTGCCAAAAGGCACCTAAAGAGACTCTCAGACCATGAGAAACAAGATTCTCTGGTCTGATGAAACCAAGATTGAACTCTTTGGCTTGAATGCCAAGCGTCACATCTGGAAGAAACCTGGCACCATCCCTACGGTGAAGCATGGTGGTGGCAGCATCATGCTGTGGGGATGTTTTTCAGCGGCAGGGACTGTGAGACTAGTCGGGATCGAAGGAAAGATGAACCGAGCAAAGTACCAAGAGATCCTTGATGAAAACCTGATCCAGAGTGCTCAGGACCTCAGACTGGGGTGAAGGTTCACCTTCCAAAAGGACAACAACCCTAAGCACACAGCCAAAACAACATTGGAGTGGCTTCGGGACAAGTCTCTGAAAGTCCTTGAGTGGCCCAGCCAGAGCCCGGACTTGAACCCGATCGAACATCTCTGGAGAGACCAGGAAAAAGTTGTGAAAATCTCCATCCAACTTGATAGAGCTTGAGAGGATCTGCAGAGAAGAATGGGAGGAACTCCCCAAATACAGGTCTGCCAAGCTTCCAGAGTCATACCCAAGACGACTTGCGGCTGTAATCTCTGCCAAAGGTGCTTTAACAAAGCACTGAGTAAAGGGTCTGAAATTTCAGTTTTATTTTATAAATTAGCAAAAAATTCTAAAATACTGTTTTTTTTGTTGCTTTGTCATTATGGGGTATTGTGTGTAGATTGAGGGGGGGAAAAAAACGACTGAATCAATTTTAGAATAAGGCTGCATAACAAAATGTGGGAAAAGTCAAGGGGTCCAAATACACAATATATTAGCCTACTGATCTACAACATTTGCATAGAAGCATCACTCCGGCATGTAGGCACTGCTTTTAGTTTGAGGATATAAAATAACATCTATTCAATGTAAATGGGTCCAACGTAACTTCATGATTTGTGATCACGGATGCTTATGAAACTAGTATTTGTAATTTTCTGTGATCGGGAAAAATGTTTTTCCTCTGCTGTCAGGACACAACTGTAAACAACTCACCTACCAGGACAAAATCCAAAACAACTCAATTGGCTAGTTCAGCCATCTGTCAAGAAACGGGCGGGTTCTAACTTCTATCCTACTGCTACGATTGGATAGAGTGAGGCTGTAACTCCGTTTACATTAATATCTCTTTCCATCGCTCATATCACTTGGTGCTGTGTACTGCTACTATGACAACTAGCTCAATGGCAATGGCATTTGCTACCAAGTCATAAATGTACATAAAATCGAACAAGGACAACGAGGGTAGGGGGAAATATCTCATTGCCGAAAATGGTGCATGTCTAAAAATGACAACCAGCTAATATTAGGAGCTAACAGCCAACGTAGCTAGCTATCTGATATCTTAGGACCATGCTTATCTAGCCAGCTAGCTAGCATAGTAGCTAATATAGCTAGCTAACACCACAGATGAAATGGCTAATAATCGTAATCTTTGCTAACAGGTCACATAGCTATGTGCTTAGCTAGCTTATTTTTTTTCACCAGGTAGGCTAGTTGAAAACAAGTTCTCATTTACAACTGCGACCTGGCCAAGATAAAGCAAAGCAGTTCGACACAAACAACAGAGTTACACATGAAATAAAGAAACATACAGTCAATAACACAATAAGAAAAAAGTCTGTATACAGTGTGTGCAAATGAGGTAAGATAAGGGAGGTAAGGCAATAAATAGGCCATAGTGGCAAAATAATTACAATTTAGCAATTAAACACTGGAGTGATAGATGTGCAGAAGATGAATGTGCAAGTAGAGATACTGGGGTGCAAAGGATCAAAAAATAATAACAGCATGGGGATGAGGTAGTTGGATGGGCTATTTACAGATGGGCTATGTACAGGTGCAGTGATCTGTGAGCTGCTCTGACAGCTGGTGCTTAAAGCTAGTGAGGGAGATATGAGTCTCCAGCTTCAGTGATTTTTGCATTTCGTTCCAGTCATTGGCAGCAGAGAACTGGAAGGAATTGGCTTTGGGGGTGACAAGTGAAATATACCTGCTGAAGTGCGTGCTACGGGTGGGTGCTGCTATGGTGACCAGTGAGCTGAGATGAGGCTGAGCTTTACCTAGCAAAGACTTATAGATGACCTGGAGCCAGTGGGTTTGGCGACGAATATGAAGCGAGGGCCAGCCAAGGAGATTATACAGGTCACAGTGGTGGGTAGTATATGGGGCTTTGGTGACAAAACGGATGGCACTGTGATAGCAAATTGGATGCAGTCTGAGTAGAGTGTTGGAGGCTATTTTGTAAATGACATCGCCGAAGCCAAGGATCGGTAGAATAGTCAGTTTTACGAGGGTATGTTTGGCACCATGAGTGAAGGATGCTTTGTTGCGAAATAGGTAGCCAATTCTAGATTTAATTTTGGATTAGAGATGCTTAATGTGAGTCTGGAAGGAGAGTTTACAGTCTAACCAGACACCTAGGTATTTGTAGATGTCCACATATTCTAAGTCAGAACCGTCCAGAGTAGTGATGCTGAACGGGCGGGCAGGTGCAGGCAGCGATCGGTTGAAGAGCATGCATTTCGTTTTACTTGCATTTAAGAGCAGTTGGAGGCCACGGAAGGAGAGTTGTATGGCATTGAAGCTCGTCTGGAGGTTAGTTAACACAGTGTCCAAAGAAGGGCCAGAAGTATACAGAATGGTGTCGTCTGCGTAGAGGTGGATCAGAGAATCACCAGCAGCAAGAGCGATATCATTGATGTATACAGAGAAAAGAGTCAGCCCGAGAATTGAATCCTGTGGCACCCCCATAGAGACTGCCAGAGGTCCGGACAACAGGCTCTCCGATTTGACACACTGAATTCTATCTGAGAAGTAGTTGGTGAACCAGGCAAGGCAGTCATTTGAGAAACCAAGGCTGTTGAGTCTGCCGATAAGAATGTGGTGATAGACCTGGCCAAGGATTTCGACTCTGTCAATGAATACAGCTGCACAGTATTGTCTCTTATCTATGGCGGTTATGATATTGTTTAGGACCTTGAGCGTGGCTGAGGTGCACCCATTACCAGCTCTGAAACCAGATTGCATAGCGGAGAAGGTATGGTGGGATTCGAAATGGTCGGTAATCTGTTTGTTAACTTGGCTTTCGAAGACCTTAGAAAGGCAGTGTAGGATAGATATAGGTCTGTAGTAGTTTGGGCCTAGTGTCTCCCCCTTTGAAGAGGGGGATGACCGCGGCAGCTTTCCAATCTTTGGGGATCTCAGACAATACGAAGTAGGAGGTTGAACAGGCTAGTAATAGGGGTTGCAACAATTTTGGCTGATCATTTTAGAAAGATAGGGTCCAGATTGTCAAGCCCTGCAGATTTGTAGGGGTCCAGATTTTTCCGCTCTTTCAGAACATCAGCTATCTGGATTTGAGTGAAGGAGGAGGTGCTCTTATTCTCCATGGACTTTAGTGTCCCAGAACTTTTTGGAGTTTGTGCTGCAGGATGCAAATTTCTGTTTGAAAAAGCTATCATTTGCTTTCCTAACTGCCTGTGTATATTGGTTCCTAACTTCCCTGAAAAGTTGCATATCGCGGGGGATATTCGATGCTTGCTTACTGCATGCATGCATGTCCGGGCACATCGACACAAGCCTTACTATTACTGAATTAACTACACAAATATTTTATTTTGGTCATAGTGTCACAATTCCTCCATTTCTCAGTACTGCACCTTCCTGTTGGAGAATGAGCCAGCTTGCTGCTGTGGTTGATTTTCCCAGCTAGACATTCCTCAGCATTGTGCAATTAGAGATAGGGCTATCATATCATGGTATTTTTCACAGTACATTTCTTTCTGCACTTATTTGAGAATTTCCACACTGCCACATAGGGCTGCACAATACAGGCAACAAATCTAAGCCTTATTTTTAACCAAATATTACAACTGTGATTTAGATCAAAACACTTGGGTGAACTGTTGGAATCATGGAAGTAGAATGTGGGCACGTAGAATACAGTGTTATTTGACATGACAACAAATGAAAGTGCCAGGGAGGAGTTATTGTGACAGGGTAGGAACCAAAGTGTTAGTCAGCGTTTCCTAGGGGACCCAATAATCTTTGCTTACATTAAAAGTTCCTTCATGTAGCCAACATATTCATGCTTAGCCTATTCCTCTTTGATTTGGAAGATACTGTTACGCAAACTACATGGTGATTTAGGCCTACGACATCACTGTTATCAAGCTGTATTAGCTAGCTTTGCCTCAGTACATTTATTAGCTAGCGAGCTAACTAGCGATTAGCGACTAAAACTTGCTAAGACAAGCGCATAGTGTAATTATAGAACGCTTGAGAATTTACATTAAGCAAAATGTATCGTTGTCATTAACATTGTTGCATGTACTGCATTGACCATGCAGACTGAACAACAAATGCGCTCCTTGAATGAAAGGGGGCGGGGCTAAGTCGGTGTGATAAGCGGCATGGAATGAGAGAGCGGAGGGGGATGACTCAAGTAGAGGTGTAAACTATAAATATTTTTGTTACACACGCCATATCACATTTACAAACCAAACATACAAATACTGTTATAGAAGAAAAAACGAAATGGTCCGTGGATCAATACCGGTATATAGTAAAATACGGTATACCGCCCAGCCCTATGTGCAGTGCTCGTGGCTCAGGCTGGCATAGCAGCAGCTTTGCTATGTAGAGGGACTATCAGCAAAGCCGATAGAGAGGGGCCGATAGAATAGAAAAGGCCAATATCATCCTGATACATCGGCTTGGACGATTATCGGTCGTTCTCTAAATCCTATCATATTGACAACATTGCAATATTATTTGAGCTAGCTAGCTGTACCAAAACTACAGATTTTTCCTTCATAGCTTGTTCAAATCAAATTATATTTGTCACATGCCCTGAAGACAACAGGTGTAGGTAGACTTGAAATGCTTACTTACGAGCCCTTTCACACAAAAAAGGAATTAGCAAATAAGAAAAAAGAAATAGTAACAATAAAATAATAATAGCGAGGATATATAAAAGGAGTAGAGGTAATATGTACATGTAGGTAGAGGTAAAAGTGACTAGGCAGCAGCGTATGTGAAGAGTGTGAAAGTGTGTCTATGTGCGACTGAGTGTGTGTGGTGTGATAATGCGTGTGTGTGTGTGTGTGTTGGAGCATCAGTGTAGTCAGTGTGTGGGTAGAGTCCAGTGAGTGTGCATAGAGCCAGTGCAATAATATCTCTCCATCTTTGTAAATAGGGAGACAATTTGTTTTCCGCACTTATCTCCATGACTGATCAAAATCATTTTCTCATTGCTCTCGTCCCTCTGCAGCAGACAGAGGTGAGCAATAAATCACAGTATCGAATCTACGGTGGACCCCATTTAGTCGACTGGTTGATTGGCTTTTGGTCGACCAAGATTTCTTTAGTCTATCAGTAGCAAAAAAAAACCTATGCTACTGAAATTGTATATGGTTATATTATGTAAGAACAATGATGCTACACTAATAAAAATAATATTTTATAACAAATGTGCCTTCTCCTGCATTGGATAGTGTTCGCTGTCCTCAGTTCTGAAACACATCAGCGCGTTGTTGAATTGGCACATTTTCCTAGACCATGTTGCTATGTGCATAATAGAGAAGTTAACCAGCATATTGGTGTTGAGAAGAATGCTGGAGGCAACAGCGAAGTTAGGAGACAAGAAAACAGCCCCTGCCTTAATCATCTAAGAAAAGTGAGGAGAGAGGAAACCAACTTAATTAGGCCTATAATCAATAACCTAACTGTTAAATGTACCTGGCTTTATAAATCATCCATATATACACTACCGGTCAAAAGTTTAAAAAGGTGTTCTTTATTTTTTACTATTTTCTACAATGTAGAATAGTGACGACATCAAAACTCTGAAATAACATATTGAATATGTAGTAGCCAAAAGTGTTAAACAAATCAGAATATATTTGAGATTCTTCAAAATAGCCACCCTTTGCCTTGATGACAGCTTTGCACACTCTTGGAATTCTCTCAACCAGCTTCATGAGGTAGTCACCTGGAATGCATTTCAATTAACAGGTGTGGCTTGCTAAAAGTTCATTTGTGGAATTTCCTTCCTTAATGCATTTGAGCCAATCAGTTGTGTTGTGACAAGGTAGGGGGGTATACAGAATATATATTTTACCAAATAGGGCTCAAGTCCATAATATGGCAAGAACAGCTCAAATAAGCAAAGAGAAACGACAGTCCATCATTACTTTAAGACATGAAGGTCAGTCAATATGTAACATTTCAAGAACTTTGACAGTTTCTTCAAGTGCAGTCGCAAAAACCATCAAGCGCTATGAAACTGGCTCTCATGAGGACCGCCACAAGAACGGAAGACCAGAGTTACCTCTGCTGCAGAGAATAAGTTCATTAGTTACCAGCCTCAGAAATTGCAGCCCAAATAAATGCTTCAGAGTTCAAGTAACAGACACATCAACATCAACTGTTCAGAGGAGACTGTGTGAATCAGGCCTTCATGGTCAAATTGCTGCAAAGAAACCACTACTAAAGGACACAAACAAGAAGAGGAGAATTGCTTGGACCAAGAAACATAAGCAATGGACATTAGACCAGTGGAAATCTGTCCTTTGGTCTGATAAGTCCAAATTTGAGATTTTTGGTTCCAACCACCATGTCTTTGTGAGACGCAGAGTTAGTGAACGGATGATCTCTGCATGTGTGGTTACCACCGTGAAGCATGGAGGTGAGATGGTGCTTTTCTGGTGACACTGTCAGTGATTTATTTAGAAATCAAGTCACACTTAACCAGCATGGCTACCACAGCATTCTGCAGCGATACACCATCCCATCTGGTTTGCGTTTAGTGGGACTATCATTTGTTTTTCAACAGGACAATGCCCCAAAATACACCTCCAGGCTGTGTAAGGGCTATTTGACCAAGAAGGACAGTGATGAAGTGCTGCATCAGATCACCCGACCTCAACCCAATTGACATGGTTTGGGATAAGTTGGACCGCAGAGTGAAGGAAAAGCAGCCAACATGTGCTCAGCATATGTGGGAACTCCTTCAAGACTGTTGGAAAAGCATTCCAGGTGAAGCTGGTTGAGAGAACGCCAAGTGTGCAAAGCTGTCTTCAAGGCAAAGGGTGGCTACTTTGCAGAATCTCAAATATAAAATACATTTTGATTTGTTCAACACTTTTTTGGTTACTACATGATTCCATGTGTGGTATTTCATAGTTGATGTCTTCACTATTATTATACAATGTAGAAAATAGTAAAAAAATATATATATATAAAAAACTTGAATGAGTAGGCGTGTCCAAACTTTTGACTGGTACTGTGTATGAATATGTAACCCTACCACCCCTCCAGTAATTGGATTAAACTAATGAACACCACCACTTAGGCTTCTACTTCCAACTTATACATACTATATACACATTTTACAGACACAGTATATTTAACATTAGTTATATTTTGTTTGTCTTTAGTCCCATCCTTCAGCTCCACTCAACCCCTCCCATCTATCTCTGAACACCATCCAGTTGATTTCTATTTGCCATATGTTGTTTTTTGTAACCTTTATTTAACTAGGAAAGTCAGTTAAGAACAAATTCTTATTTACACTGACGGCCTAGGAACAGTGGGTTAACCTGTCTGGGCTAGAGGGCAGTATTTTCACGGCCGGATGAAAAACGTACCCAATTTAAACAGGTTACTACTCTGGCCCAGAAACTAGAACATGCATATTATTCGTAGATTTGGATAGAAAACACCCTGAAGTTTCTAAAATTGTTTGAATGGTGTCTGAGTATAACAGAACTCATATGGCAGGCAAAAACCTGAGAAAATTCCAAGCAGGAAGTAGAAAGTCTGAGAATTGTAGTTCTTCTTTTGATTCTCTATCAAAGCTACAGTGTCTGCGGGGTGACGTTGCACTTCCTAAGGCTTCCATTGGCTGTCTAAAGCCTTCAGAAAGTGGTTTGAGCATTTTCCTGTCACTGGGCAGATAATAGGAGCTCAGTTACTGAGTGGTCTGCCTGGCAACAAAGGGATTGGATATGCTCGGTCCCGCCAGCACGCCCCTCCTTTTTCTTCTTGAATGAATATGCTATTGTCCGGTTGGAATATTATCGCAATTTTACGTTAAAAATACCATAAAGATTGATTTTAAACAGCGTTTGACATGCTTCTAAATACGGTAATGGAACATTTTGACTTTGTGTCTCTCGTTCCGCGCTCGCGCGTTACCCTTTGGATAGTGACCTGAACGCACGAACAAAACGGAGGTATTTGTACATAAATATGGATTATTTCGAACAAAAACAACATTTCTTGTGGAAGTAGCAGTCCTGGGAGTGCATTCTGACGAAGATCAGCAAAGGTAAGAGAATATTTCTAATACTAATTCTGAGTTTAGGTTGCCCCGAACTTGGCGGGTGTCTGAATAGCTCACCGTGATGGCTGAGCTATGTACTCAGAATATTGAAAAATGTACTTTCTCCGTAAAGCTATTTTAAAATCTGACACAGCGGTTGCATATCTATAATTCTTTAAATAATTGTTATATATTTTGTCAACGTTTATGATGAGTATTTTTGTAAATTGATGTGCACATTCACCGGACGTTTTGGTGGGAATACATTTTCTGAACATCACGCGCCAATGTAAAATGCTGTTTTTGGATATAAATATGAACTTTATCGAACAAAACATTCATGTATTGTGTAACATAATGTCCTAGGAGTGTCATCTGATGAAGATCGTCAAAGGTTAGTGCTTCATTTAGCTGCGTTTTGGGTTTTATTGACACATGTCCTTGCTTGGAAAATGGCTGTGTGATTATTTTTGTCTATGTACTCTCCTAACATAATCTAATGTTTTGCTTTCGCTGTAAAGCCTTTTTGAAAATCGGACAATGTGGTTAGATTAACGAGAAGTTTATCTTTAAAATGGTGTAAAATAGTTGTATGTTTGAGAAAGCTGAATTATGACATTGTTGTTTTTGAATTTTCCGCCCTGATATTTCACTGGCTGTGTCCCGCAGGCTACCGTCCCACCTAGCCCATAGAAGTTAACTTCCTTGTTCAGGGGCAGAACGACAGATTTTTAGCTTGTCAGCTTGGGGATTCGATCTTGAAACCTTTCGTTTAATGGCCTAACGCTCTAACCACTAGGCTACCTGCTGCCTCAAGCTGTAAGCCTAAGAGCTGTAGGGCTAAGATCACCTCCTGTTTACTCATAATACCGTACTTAGGCCTACATTTCAATAGGCTACAGTACTGCATCAATAAATCATTAATTCCTTCATATCACAGCATACAAGTCATTCATGATTTGAAATGCAATCAAGCATTTTAGTTTTAAAATAAAATATCGCAAGCCTTGAATAATTAGCGTAAACAAATAAACCGTTCCATTTCGGAAATGTAATTCATGAACGTTACAAACTCTGGTATGCTTATAATTTATTTAGTGTTGTTTACATTCTTCCAAAATGTCAGAAAATGTTATTGTAATCTAACAGCCCCTTTTTGGCACACATAATATGCACACACTGCTTGCTCCTTACTTTCTTTTTCTTGATCTCCAGTATTTTCCATAACTAGTCAAACTCATTCCACACATTTGACTTCCCCTTTACCTACTGACTACTGAGCAACCAGTAAACATTCCCCCGTTTGAGTTCGTCACGTCCTCTACATTCATTTTGCTGTAATGTGTTACAGTGTTCGGAGTTTGCTATAACCAATTATTGATGTGATTATGATATGCTATAGGTCAGGCCCTATTGGTCACGCGCATGTGACGCATACATGTGTCATGTGAAGACCACAAGGATTGAGGGTATAGGGAATATTTTTCCTAAACAAATGAAGGATTTCAGCAACGACTTTTCAGTCAGAAATGGCTGTATGTTGCAGCTTCAGCAACATGGACAGAACGTTAAACACTGTTGATGTTCTGTGGTGGTTGCTGCAGTAGGGAGGATTGCGATCGGCCTTTAGTCATTTGTGTCTTAATTATTTCATTCAACAGTTTGCTTAAAGCATCAGACAAGCTCAGTGCATATTTGATTTGATTAAAGCACATATGATGTGTCTATATAATGGAAAAATACGTTATAAAATGTCAACCAAATAATTGGTCAAAAGAACAGACATCTCGGTTGACCAATATAGATTTGTTATTTCTCGGGGACAGCCCTAATCAAACTACATAGAATCGTGAGAATCACAATACATATCGTATCGGCACCTAAGTATCGTGATAATATCGTATTGTGAGGTCCCTAGCAATACCCAGCTCTATTAGTGAATAAGCTAGGCCATAGGCAACTTCAACAGGTTAAGTGAGAAGACATTGTAAGCCAATGAATGTACTACAATAGCTACAAGTGATGTTGAGAAAACCTGGTAAGTAGGTTGGCCTGACTTAAGCTAAAGGTCATAAAAGACAAATTGACAACAAGTGTCAAGAGCGTCAACATCAAAATGATTGATATAAAACCAAAGTATCTTGGTTCCTGTCTTTATTCTGCCCATAGAAATAGATTATCTAGAAAGGGTTTGGAACCTCTAACCCTCATTCTAGTTCTGTGGTTCCATCTCACAGCCTGTAGTACAGCAGTAGCATCATTTGTATGTAGTAATAGGCTACAGTATGAAGCCTAATAAAGTCATTGTCTGTTATGCTCTAGGTGTGTGTAGTGTAGAAAAAGAGCAGGCTTGGCTACAGATCAGAGCTAAGGGAAAGGTTAGCACTGCTGCTGAGAGTAGGGGTTTGTGTGCGTCTAATCTTTGGGAGGGAGTGGTCTTCAAAACATAAGACTCATAAAACCTATAGGGGTAAAAAGGGGTCCTGTTGATCCCCTTAATGACAAAGAGATAAGCTTAAAAGGCCCAATTTCTGCTGTTTTTATATCAAATCAATTCTGTAATAGCTCACCATTAAAAATTGTCAAAAATAACAAGTATTGCTTTATTAGCAAAAAAACTCCAAATTATTTGCTAGGACTGTCAGAGTGGTCTGAGTGGGTAAACTGTAAACTTGCTGTTATTGGCAAAGGTTTGTAACTCTGTTATTTATCTATTGATTACTTTTCCCCTGGTGATGTCATCAGGCAAGCTGAAACTCCACCTATGCAAAACCAAGTGATTTGAAGGTCCTGTGTAGATTGTATTTTCGACCAGTAACTATCAGGAAATAACAATGATCAAATGTGTTCACACTTTTACAGTGTTAGTGTCATCAGCTGTTGTACAATATTATACAAAAACACAGGAAAAACTGAATGTTGACTACACAGGGTCTTTAATATTGCTGTGTAGGTAAATTTTGTGCTGCTCTTCTCAGTAACAGTTATGTTCACTCAACAGAGAAGTATCTAGCAGCACTGACCTCACTGACTTAGGATAACTGTGAACTCTATATTAGGCTACTAATAAAATGAGAAAAGAGATGGTGAATATTAAAAATACATAAAAAACAATGTGACAGACTGTATACTGTGAACTAGGCCGACAGCAAAGCATCAATCACTGAATGACCTCTGACTCAACCCAGATCATAATGAACTAAGAGAAAGGTGATGGATGTTGAATATCAAAATACATTACTGTATAAAATAATAGTTGGTTGTATCAAAGCAGACAGCTTCTTTGTGTTTTCTTTTGGGAATAGTCCCTCAAATAGGGTCGTCACTAGATGCCAAAAAGTAATTAACCCCGTGTCACAAAGTCACTGCTAAACTTAAGACAAAAAAGCACATTTTTGTTTTCATGTAGAGTATTTTTACAATACAGCCAATTTTGACTTTGTGGCATTGGTAACTTGTGGAAACCCTAAAATAGCCTACTTACTCTATCACATCAATCATGTCTTGGATAAAGGCAACACAGCAGTGGGGTCTGGGGTTGCCTGGCGACTCATTCTGAATTTAATTTTGCTGCTCTAACTATCATTCAGTCAGACTGCCATCGTAGAAGTCCTTTCTGCTGATGTCAAAGTGAGGGGCGCTATACAAAACAAGTCATCTGCGATTGAATTGTCTCTAACCAATCAGAGTATCAAAAGCAATGACCATTTCTGAAACGCCGCTTTACCCACGTGTTCAGGCTCTGGCCAGACCCATGGGTTACTGGGACCAACCAGAACGGTTTGAACGTGTTGGCATTCGAGAAGTCCTCGGGGAGGAGATCAAATGCAGACTCATTGTGGAGAATACATTTTAATGGGCGTGGCGTTTGGCCAGAGAGATGTGGACTGGTCACCAGGCATAGTCTGGGGTGCATTAAGTGTCGAAATCCCAACAATAAACATGGCAACGGCAAGCAGAGAACTAACCTACTGGCCCTCACCTAAACAAGCAGTGGGTGTGATGTCATTGTTTGTTTATTCTTTAAATTCCTCTTCAAAATCATAAAATGTACCCAAAGGTTTGAAACAAACATGAGAGCTAGTTTAATAATATGCAGGTGACCGAACTGAAGAAGCACTCTTTCTCTCCCCCCCAACTCCAGAAAAATTACTTGTGGGCGAAGTCATGCTGTAGAAAAAGCACACAAGGTCAAGGGTCACGGAGCGCAGCAACTTTCCAGTTATTTTTCATCACTGACTGACTAAATGTATCATTCCAGATTCCACTCCATGGAGAGGAACCAAAAGGAGAGGAAGAGGAACCAAGTTTGGGATGAATGGCAGGCGGTGCAATAGATGATATACATAAAATGAGAAGGCTGGACACCATTTTCCTCTGATTATTATGATGATCCAGCAGCACCCCCATATTTTGGAAATAAATATTTTGGAGTGAGCATGGGCATGGATGAGTGAGCCCATCATCATACCTGGTTTTTCAGTGTACCAGACAAGACAGGCTAATGAAACATAGTTCTGGAACAAAACCTAAACCCAACTGTCAATATTTAAATCCCTACAGTTTTCATGCCAAATCATAAACGAATCCTTCATTTCCTCCACCAGCATCATCATAATCATCACTGTAGCTTTCCTCAATTCACGTGCCAATTGTTAAGCCTCTACTTGTATAATGTAGCCTATAGCCAGTTTGTGGACATCTTGGGCAAAGCAAGCAGTCACTACTACCAATCCTGCCAAGTCTTCTCATGTTGTTGCGTCATGTTTGCTCAAGACTGGCCAATTTTCTTCATCTCTGTCCTCTCCCTTTGAGGATTGCATAAGTATACGCATATATCATCATCATAGGAATAACACATAGGTTTAGGCTTTGATATGATACAAACACTACAATTGTGCAAATACATTTGGCTGCCACATTTGTGATTGTTCCAAAGTCCTTAACCCCCAATCAATCTCCCCATGTCCACTCCTGAATGAATGATCAGAAATAAACTCTTTCCCGTGCATATCTTTTTGCATATCTTTTTTCATTTTACAAAGCATTTAGCTAACTAGGTAACGTTAGGTTTAACAACTCTCTCACTGACTGACTATCAAAAATGATTACAACCAATAGGCCTAATACTACGCAGCTCCAGTAATGTGTGTCTACATTTGACAGTGATGGCAAGAGATGCACTGGTGAGGTGGCAGGCAGCTACATAACCAGCACAAGCAGGATGTAACCGTGCCAATGACAAATCCGTGGAAAGAGAGATTATGGATAAAACCGGTGCCACAGTTCGTGGAAGTCAAGTTACGTTCAAGATCACGATTGATATGCGTAAAAACGAGACGCAAGCCAACCTGTGTGTGTATGATACAGCAGCAAACGATGGGGTGGTCCTGCTGTTCTTGTCAAAGCCACATACTAACGTTAAGTTGGTTAGTTAGCCAGCCTACGAACTGGCTAACATTAACTAGCTAGTTAGCTATTGATTGTTTGGGAAAAGTAGCCGCAAACAGCTAGCTATTCTTAATTTAGTGTCACTCTTGTCGTGTTAACAAAATCTGTAAGCAAACTAGCTAAATAATTTCAACTGGTCATGAAATCAAAAAACGAAACGTCAACACATCAAGCTAACTTCAGAAGCTAAGTGAGGCTGGCAAACATTTTTTTGCAACCATTCAGTCAAATCGAGGAGCAAACAACTATGACAACGTCATATCTAGGTACAATTCTGGTAGAGGAAACAAATATCAGTCTCAGTAGCTAGATGGCCTTCTTATTTATAAAAATAATTGCTAACGTTAACCTCAAAGCTCACATACCCGAGCGTTCTGACTGTGCGGTTCCCGTAGGCCCCGCCAAAGCAGCTGTCATTCTTGGAACACCATCCCGACAATCGCGAGCCTATCACGGGGAAATAAGCAAGCACGCTACCTTCTTCAACTGTACTGACACCCACATAATAACAACTATGTTAAAATCGTTAGTTTACAGTTTGACACTTGGTCATTCAAGGCCGTTTTCTCGTCAAGCATTTTCGCAGCGCCCTTTTCTCGCTCTCGTAGTGAAATGAGGAAAAAACAAAACATTCTCAAAACAGCGGCCATTCCGAACAAAGCTTGAACAAAAGAGTGCGTTCTCAGCCTACGGAAAGGCAGTACTGCGTCATCAACCAAGCTATGCGGATGACAAAAGGGACATTTAAGAAGCCTACTATAAAAACATCAGCTTGATTTAAAGGTATATTGAAAGGTATGAAATAATAGAACTGTTTTACCTTCAGAGGTGTGACTCTGCCATCCCTGCTTCCTCCTCTTTCCTACCACTGCTGTTGCTTGGGTCCCCTCCCTACCACCAAATTGCGTCACACGCACGCATTACCAATGTATCACGAGACTTACTTGAACAGAAAAGGTGTTTGGTTGAGTGAAAGTGGTGAAAATGTGTCATTTAGCTACCTGACATATTTATTGTCATCATAAATGTGTAAAAGTCAGAGAAACCCGAAATATAACTCAAAGCTTTTTCCTGGGAGTGAAAATTAATTTTTGAAGCAAGCATATATTGCTAGTAGGTTTAGTATAAATTCGTTTATATTCGTATTCAAACAGTCAGAACAATAATGCACATCCGAAGAGTTGGATTAGGTCTGCTCCATGAGCATCTATTTTAGCCACTACCAGAGCTGCCAACTCTCACGCATTGGCGGTGAGACACGCATTTGACGATCTTCTCATGTTCTCACGGCACAGCTTTTATATCACACGCATTGAAAAGTACAGATTTTATTTGTCTAATTATTCCATTGTATAGACAGCGCGTTCACTTTTCAACTGAGCTCTAAATCGTTTTGAAATCAGAGCATCTGCGCCTGCAATTTAACATCACGAGCAGAACCTTGTCTTGCCACAGCACTGTGAACAGCGGCACATTGAAGCATATGATTGGCCTAATTATGTAAGAGATCAAGGGGATTGGAGGCATGTTTTAAAGAAACGCCCATCAAGATTTGAGTGGCGCTAAATAGAGAGAGAGCGAGCGAGAGAGAGAGAGAGAGAGAGAGCGAGAGAGAGAGAGAGCGCGAGAGCGAGAGAGAGAGAGACAACGTTCTGTGCTGAGGTGTGTGGACCACGGTAGCACGCTGTTTTATGTACCACGTCGTCAACAAAATTAGGTTGCTGTTACTCCCGTCCCTATTGCAGAATGCAGCCTTTAGACAGCTATGTACTAATATCGATTTAATCCACGTTTGCATTAGTCCCCTCGTTTGGTGATTGGCATTTAGGCTGTGACAACGAACAGGCAGCAGACAGACCCACACAGTTTTAGTAGGGACGTTTGGTATTGTGACCTAATTTGTAACTATAACAAATAATTTGGTCAAACAGATTGTGAACCCAACACTGTACGTTTGATTCAAGAGGGGGGACAATAAATAATACAAATTATTTGGTTTTGGTGAATGGGTAGATTTATGTGGTTTTCAGGAGATTGTATTATCTATTTACTTTATTTAGTCTAATCAGTGGAACAATTCTCATTCTTAACATTGGGCTACATTTTCAGCAAGAACACTACTGTTATTCCCCACACTTATTTTATTATTCTGCTTCTTCCCAATTTTGACAGTGCATTTAAATATTTGAAATCTGATATGCTGACCTGTGTCTTTGAAAATGAATTATATGAGGCTATGTAGTTTTTCAGCTGTTCATGAACAGTTTTGAATAAGTCATACAAATAAGCATTGGATATTAAATGCTCCAGGAATCAAATATAATTTTTGGCATTTTAGAATTGTGTGCATCAGTGGTGGTTCTAGCTTGTGTGGCTCCCTGGGCGAATCCCCTCTTCGGCGAATCCCCTCTTCAGCGCCCCAACAAACAAACAAAAATCACCATTCTGCACTAACTGTCATTTTTATTCAGACATTTTGAACAACATAAATAAATAATCATAACATTTAAATTCTATAAATATATATACAAAAATAAGACTCATAAATATCAAAAAGAAGTAACAAAGACAAATAGAAACAAATTGTAGTTTAGAAATAAAAATAAAAAAGGGAATTTAATTATTAAACTATTACTGTATTGCTAACAAAAAAACACAAATAAAACTAAATTGCACAAATCCTATATCACACAAATACACATATAGAATAACACACTTATAAAGAAGAGAACCTGATTATTACACTGTTGAACTTCAAACAAGAAACACACAAACTAAATTGCACAACTAATTGCATTACTAATTACATTAGTACTGTACAAAGTTAGAGATGTGCTGTTTGATAGATTCCCCCACTCCCCCTACCTCGGGCTTCCAGTGGGGAGACCTGAGGTCAACCTACCCCCACCCCCTTCCCATCTCGTACTTCTGAGTGGGAGACCTTCCCAGGCAGTAGCCTGCCTAGCTCACAAACTAGAATCAGGGCACCCACTCCGACAAGGTTAACTGACCCACAGTCCCTCACGGTGACATGATATTATTGACATGACGTGTAAATGAGTGATAGAAAACCGATCGTGCAAATGTCACCATTCGGAATATTTGTTGTTTCTTTGTGTTTTTTAAAATTAATATATATATATATTTTTTGTGTGGGCACCCCATGCCGCCCCCTGGCAAGATGCCACTCTGGGTGGCTGCTCATGTCGCCTATGCCTAAATCCGCCACTGGTGTGCATGCTAGGCAGAGATGGTAGGAGGTCTCACAACTCATAAACTCATCATATCACATTAATTTATGTTCTACTAGTTGAAGATCCTTGGCATCATCTTACTGATTATTACACTATTGTAAGATGATGCCACTGATATTCAACTAGTAGGCATAAACCACCTGAATATTGATATTCGTTCGATTTTTCTTGAAAAATGTATTGTTATAACAAGAACATTTTCAAACATCTAGCACTTGGAAAATATACAGGGTCAGGGGTGGCCAACTCTCTTGGAGAGCAAATTGAATTTTCTTCCAGCCTGATTTTAAAGTGAGTTCACCCAAATTACAAAATACAAATGTTTGTGTCCTTACCTTGAAAGCAGTCTATGGACAAGGAGACTGCAATCTATAATTTGGTTACCCACTGCCATGCACCTTTAATATTAACATTTCCTGTGGAGAGCCTTGGTGTAGTGGTACGTGTCCTTGGCACATGTCACATACAACCTTCCACCCGAGAACAGGGATCAATCCCTACTTCCAACCTTCCCACTGTTTCTAGCGTTTGCCTGTCTCCCTATCTCATTTCATTGTTGTCTGAACAAAGTGTCAAATTACTTAAAAAACATGTTTACAAAAATATTAGCATACTTTAAATGTCAAAGTAACAAAGTCGTTAAATTCTGAGAGCTCGTTTAATGTTCAAAGCCTCCTGTGGTTTTTATTTTCCAAATCTCACTCCAAGCTTTCTTCAAAAGTTGGCAGCCCTGCACTGCCTACCTCTACATATTACATATCTTCTCACTCCTTATTTTCTCTCTGGGCTAGATAAGATATGTTTAAATTAAATGATGTAAAGAAAATACGTGATTTATCTCTTTATCACATTTATATGATGTGTAGTGTTTTGAGATTTTATGAACTCAATATAAACTTCCAACTCTAGATGGCTGCAATGCGATGCACTGTTTCTAAACCGGGTCGTAAAACCGTAGAAGAAAACGCCAGCTGACAATCCCGGAAGGGGACATACATTGGTTTGTTTGGCTTGGCAACCTGAATCTGTCAATTGAGGTAATGTTATGGTTATAAATCAATTTCGTGTGGATAACATCACGTACCTATTTGATTGAAGATTGATGGATAAATATGTTTTTAATCATCAGTGACTAAATAAATCGTGTGTGTGCAGCTCATTAACTACAGTAGCTAGCTATCTTATCGTGCCTTAATCTTATGCCAACTATAAATATTCATGTTCATGCTTTTATTTCAGCTGGACCTAACAATACATAATGCCTGAAGTCAAATCGATGTTCAGAGAAGTGTTGCCCAAGCAAGGTGAGTAACGACCATTATGAATAAAGACTGTGTGGTATAAATTAGCAATTTCGTCTATCTATCATGCAACTCAACACAGCAGCCACCCCTTCACTTCTGCAGTAACGTTAGATGCTCTAAAATACTGTAAACACATTCCTTTCAGTAGAAGGAACAGTTCGAAACACTGCCAAGTGTGTGCCAACTGCCAACCGATGTTATGTTCCTTCAGGTTTTTACTCCTACTGAAAATACCTCTCTGCCATCTACTGTTGAAACCGGTCACTGACCCCAAAAGATACACCTACTCATAGCCCACCAGATTTGTTCTCTTTACCTGAAAACTTAACTACAGTATGTTCAGTGGAAAACTGCACGGTACTACAACAGTATACCATGTTGATAGTGTGATGAATTATGCAGATTTTATTGGTCATAGTAATGAGTCTATTCTTTAAAGACAGTCTTGTAAAGTGTTGGTTAATTCCTAGGCTTGTGGCATGCAGGAAACCTGGGTTTGTGTCTTATTTTCTGTTTGCATTCTGATAACTAGAAGACAAGCCTGTAACTTCTCACTCTTGGTTATGCTACCATCTAAAGGGCAGTTGTCCATGGAGGACGTCCCCACCATGGTGCTGTGTAAGCCCAAGCTGATGCCTCTGAAATCAGTCACCCTGGAGAAACTGGAGAAGATGCAACTGGAGGCCCAGGAGGCCATCAAGCAACAGGGTCTGGCACTGAAAGAGCCACAGTAGACACGCAATGGCAGCCCAAGGAGTAGTAGGGTAGCAGCAGGAGCCACAATGGAGGACAGTAGCAACACCAGTAGACACAAAATGGACTACAGCCAGATGTTAAGATGGATACAATGGAGGGCAGAGGGTCACACTAGTCACAACCTAATATATCACTGTTGGCATCAATCTCATGGATTATTTTAATTGCTGAGAATGTATAATAGCCTTGTAAATATGAGAAGTCTTATTTCTGAGAGAAGTTGAATTGGAGTTTAGGTAAATATAACATCTGTTGTGAACACGTTCTTCAAATAAACAAAGATTTATTTCCCATTTATGACAGTACTAGATTTAGATCACACCATGATTCTCAAGTCATCTTTCATCTACTCACACAAATATATTGACAATAGCATACATTTTGCATAGCAATTTATTGAACTTTTGACAATCAGGGTGCAATTAAGACTTGGTACATTTTCACAACAGTGTTCGCCAAATATAAAAATAAACATTCTGGACACCATTTTGTTGTGAAATGATCGCAACCAGATCCAAATCTCTTAGCTTAACTTAATTTTTTATTAATTGCCTTGAGTAATGACATTTAATTTAAAAAAATATTTTTACATTTTTTTTTTAAGTGAAGAAAAAAAAAGTCAAGCACAGCATAGAAATAGACTAGTCTGGTACCCAGATCTGTTTGTGCCATCTTACACAACTTCTACCATAGGAATTTGGCCAAAACAGCACAAACAGATCTTGAAACCAGGCTAGAAACAGACAGCAGCTGGTGAGGGAAGGTGTTGCTTTGAACCAACGATCTGCCCCCCTTTTCATTAAAAAGCTTTATACACAAACCAGTTTAATTCTTGTACAAACACTTTAACCTAGAACAAGAATGGAGTGGCAGTGAAATAAAGAGAAAATATAAAAACAACATGGAATGACTCGTTGAGGTGTGGCACTTTCTGGGTTTTAGCTTATACATGTATACTCAAACACCTTAAATGGGTGTATCGTCTAACTTTTCGTCAACTAAAGAACAAAGTGCCATTTTACGCATTTTAAAAAAAATGTACATTCTTTCACTGTTAAGGAAAACAATAAGTGACATGGATCATAGTAAAAAGTAGCTTCAGTTTTGCAGAACATCTCTGGCACAAAATGGCTTCTTAGTAGCTTTCCAATTTGAAGCGACCGCCGTCCCCCTCGCTCACAAATCTCTTCCGGCCCCTGTGAAAATAGCCAAAATCAGTACATCTCCATCAATCATAAAACATGGATGTGTGTGAGAGAAACAAAAAGAGTAAATTAAAAAGATACTTACCGACTAGGACAAAGATCCCTCAGCTTTTCACAGATGAAGCCAGCACTGAAACTCTTGTCGACAAACTGCTCCAAGATGAAGTACGCACGAGGGACGTCGATGTTGATTTCAGCTATGTCCATGTAAACTCTTTCGTATCCCTGCAAACAAGATAATTATCATGTAAACAGTGACTTTCAATGTAATTCCAATGAAAAAAATAAGTGTGTAACATTGTATAGATCAAATCAATGGTAAACAAGGAGATGCAGTTGATTTTTAGGTAAAAAGTATTATATATCACATTGGTCCTCGAACCACAATAGTCTCAACACCAGGTGGTGCCACATGCACTGCAGTAGTATAATGTTACCACCAGGTGGCACCCAAGCTCACCCTCCTCATTTGGTCCACAGTGATGATGGAGGACACCCACAGAAACTTCAGCAGCTGCAGAACCATTTTGAACGTTTTCTCCCCTTTGGATTCCAGGACCATGACTATGGCCTATTGATAATAGGAAGAAAAGATGAATAACTTGTCTTACAATCAACTAAGGAAAATTCAGTATGTCAGTTTGATATTCTCAAGCAAAACAACCCTCCATCAGTGAGTACATTTCCAATGCACCTACAGGTAATACGTTCATATAAGATAAGTTAACATGAAAACTGGGGAAAGAAAAACTAGACAATGGATGCCGTGAGTTACCTCATAGACAAACTCGTGGTGGAAGTGCGGTACCTCCAGTTCTCTCAGACACCTCTCTGCTTCCTTGTTGTCTCCAGACAGAAGATACTCCTTCAGCAACAGGGTCATCTGATACAAGTAGAGAAAAAGGGGACATCCAAAGTCAATGTATGCCCATTGTACACCGGAGGTTCATCGATGACAACGTTAAGGCCTGCTCACAGATAGGGAATAGGAAGAACACATGAAACTAAGCCAGTTCAGCAACGGCTGAGATGTTCACGAAGGGTGGCTTGTACATCCGAGTAGCCGTAACGGACGTGTCGATATCATGTGATCACTGGAGACATCAGTAAAACTCTAAAGTAGGTCTTGATGACCTCACCCTTTCATAGTGAAAGCTCAATGAAATTACATTCCAATAACTTCATTTGGAGAACATAGACAAGATTTAAATAACTGGCACACATAAAGAACAGAGCATAGAGAACACACACACACACACTTGACAAGCAGCTCATTCAGTCCTCTATAAGATGAGCAGGTCTCACCTCTCTGACGAGCTGGGTGACAGGTCTCTGACCCCCACCTGTTCCCCAGAGGTTGTCGATGCGCAGGCCGCCCATACCCATCTTCAACAGCACCGCCGCCCGGTCCAAGGCCGCTCTATATGGAAAACACACAGCGACAAGACAGTGTGGACACTCTCCTGTCAATCATCCATCTCTACCTCCCTCTGTCATGGAATTATCCTTCCCATAGTCATTCATTCCTCTGCCCCAGTTTATACCCTCTCATTCCAAACTCCCATGAACCATCCCTCGGGATGCATTAGATTTCCCTCATAAGTTCTCTCAATGCATTCATAGAATGAAGACATTTCATTACGTAAACTCTGCCTAGCAACAAGCCACCAACTATTCTGTAACCCATGTATGACACTCCCCCAAAAGCTTCACTCATTGGTCTCAGTGAATACACCCACCAAATTACAAGTTGAAACACTTAACAACCCAGGGGTTCCCAAACCTTTTGGGGCTGGGGGACCCCTTTTATGACAGAAAATTCATCAGGGGCCCCCTCAATATCAGAACACAACTCCTACTTTAGAGTGTGATAAAAAAAATGTTTTACTATGATTACTGCAGTGCATGCTAAGTCTCAAGACCTGGGAAAGAACATTTTAAAGGCCCCCCCTCTGCATCGGAGAGAACATTTTGCCATTTTAAAGCTTTTCCTGAAACTCCACACATTTTCCCATGGAGCAGGCAATTTTGCAGTAGAGTTGAAAAACTGGTATTGACTTAAACTGAATCATTGATGGAGTATTGTAGATCTCTGTGAGCCTCCCGGGCCCTGTTGTGCCTATAAGGGTATACTGTAAACGCCCTCAACAACATCTCCATGATCATACCACATAGAAATGGGAGAAGGCGTTTCGTGTTTAATAATAACACCAACACATACCTTGCATGAACACAGTCGACTTTCCCCTTGTAGCCGTCTAAGTAGCTCTTGGAGAGGATCTTGTCTTTGACAGCCCGGGCAATGAATTGGCCGACGAGCTGAAAGAAAAAGAAAACACGGTTAACACACACTGGCCTCGAACACTTATCTCTCGGGTCCACCCCAAAACGACAGAACGGGAAGTTGGCAGAGCTAACGAAGAAATCTAAATAAATAGGACAGACTGAACTGTTGCCAGATAGCATGCCCATGGGCCTGAAATATCTTGGCTGCAGCATAATGTAATCCATTTGGAAATGAAGCGTCACGAACACATGTAAGCTTAACTGCATAGCCATAAACCATTATAGTACAATACACATATTTTATAACCTCATTTGATAATGAATAACTGCAGAGGCAAATAGACAACAAATCACCTACATTTAGCATCAAAGTAGGCCAATGGAGAGACCAGAGGCTGGATGGATGCATAAACACTTGTGTTGTTTCAGATGAGGTGACAGTGGCACTGTTTGTTGACATGAGTCAGAGAGATGAGAGAGAGAGCGTGATGAAAAAATAAAAAAAGCCAGAGAAAAATGCTGGCCTTGCTGTTCTGGACAGGACAAACTGGACAAAGCCTGTTGCTAACAAGCCATTGTGTCTGTGCAGACAAGAGAGCCCCAAACTCATCTGACCAGAACCAGTCTGGAAAGAGAGGAATGAGAGAGAAAGAGATTGCACAGTCAGGGGGAAGAACAGAGAGGTTGGCCTTGCAGGAAGTGAGAGAGAGTAGGAGGACAGACACGTGAGAGAGAGAAAGTGTGAGAGGGAGAGATGATAAATAACCCTTTTATCAGCCTCCTACGCTGAGCTAGCATTTTGTGCCTGGCGCTGCCGAGACAATGAGGCGAGAGATCGCATGTCTGCTCTGTGTGGACGGGGAGAAGAGAAAGAAAAGAGCTGAAACTCACCATCGCTTTCTTTCACAGACAGTCTCATCTACAGTACCACAGTGTTATTCAGTGGTGTAAAGTACCCAAGTAAAAATACTTTAAAGCACTACTTTAGTTTTGTACTTTACGACTTTTACGCCACTACATTCCTAAAGAAAATAATGTACTTTACATTTTCCCCGACACCCAAAAGTACTCGTTACATTTTGAATGCTTAACAGGACAGGAAAATAGTCTAATTCACACACTTATCAAGAGAACACATGGTCATCCCTACTGCCTCTGAGGACTCACTAAACACAAATGCTTAATTTGTCAATTATGTCTGAGTGTGCCCCTGGCTATCAGTAAATATATACAGTACCAGTCAAAAGTTTGCATATATTTTTATTTGTTCACCACTTTAAGGGTTCTTTATTTTTACTATTTAGAATAGTGAAGACATCAAAACTATGAAATCATGTAGTAACAAAAATATATATATATTTATATTTTATATTTGAGATTCTGCAAAGTAGCCCCCCTTTGCCTTGATGACAACTTTGCACACTCTTGGCATTCTCTCAACCAGCTTCATGAGGTAGTCACCTGAATGCATTTCAATTAACAGGTGTGCCTTGTTAAAAGTTCATTTGTGGAATTTCTTTCCTTCTTAATGCTTTTGAACCAATCAGTTGTCTTGTGACAAGGTAGGGGTGGGATACAGAAGATAGCCCTATTTGGTAAAATACCAAGTCCATATTATGGCAAGAACATCTCAGATAAGCAAAGAAAAAAACAACAGTTCATCATTATTTTAAGACATGAAGGTCAGCCAATACGGAAAAGTTCAAGAACTTTTAACATTTCTTCAAGTGCAGTCATTGTAAATAAGAATTTGTTCTTAACTGGGCTTGCCTAGTTAAATAAAATAAATAACCAAGCCCTATGATGAAACTGGCTCTCATGAGGACCGCCACAGGAAAGCACAACCCAGAGTTACCTCTAATGCAGAGGAAAAGTTGATTAGAGTTACCAGCCTCAGAAATTTCAGCCCAAATACATTTTTATAACAGACACATCAACTGTTCAGAGGAGACTGTGTGTATTATACCTTCATGGTCAAATTGCTGAAAAGAAACCACTAAAGGACACCAATAAGAAGAGACTTGCTTGAGCCAAGAAACACGAGTAATGGACATTAGACCGGTGGAAATCTGTCCATGGGTCTGATGAGTCCAAATTTGAGATTTTTGGTTCCAACCGCCGTGTCTTTGTGAGATGCAGAGTAGGTGAACGGATGATCTCCGCATGTGTGGTTCCCACCGAGGAGGTGTTATGGTGTGGGGGTGCTTTGCTGGTGACGGTCTGATTTATTTAGAATTCAATGCACACTTAACCAGCATGTCTACCACAGCATTCTGCAGCAATATGCCATCCCATCTGGTTTGCGCTTAGTGGGACTGTCATTTGTTTTTCAACAGGAGAATGATCCAACACACCTCCAGGCTGTGTAAGGGCTATTTGACCAAGAAGAGTGATGGAGCACTGCATCAGATGATCTGGCCACCACAATCACCAGACCTCAACCAAATTGAGATGGTTTGGGATGAGGTGGACTGCAGAGTGAATTAAAGCAGCAAAAAAAAGCACTCAGCATGTGTGGGAACTCCTTCAAGATTGCTGGAAAAGCATTCCAGGTGAAGCTGGTTGAGACAATACTTCAACTGGGCTTGATTGAGCTTGCCTGGCACAGTGGAACGGAACACACAAAGTGGAAACCTTGTTCACCTGGCACACTAAAGCAAATGTATTTGAAAGTATTTCAAATCCTGTTTGAACCCAGCTCTGTTATGCACACAGGGTACAGTACAACAACATACATCCCACACTGTAGTGACACCAAAAAAAAGCATTGTATCTGGGACAAATCATTCACCAAATCTTGTAATGAATAAACTGTCATGGTAAAAACATATTGATACAACAGTAGCTAAGATGGGGAGAAGTCTGTCCATAATAAAGCGCTGCTCTGCATTCTTAACAGCACTATCAACAAGGCAGGTCCCACAGGCCCTAGTTTTGTCACACCTTGACTACTGTTCAGTCTTGTGGTCAGGTGCCACAAAGAGGGACAGGAAAATGACAATTGGCTCAGAACAGGGAGCACGGCTGGCCCTTAAATGTACGCGGAGAGCTAACATTAATAATATGCATGTAAATCTCATGGCTCAAAGTGGAAGAGAGATTGACTTCATTACTACTTGTTTTTGTAAGAAGTGTTGACAAGCTGAATGGACCAACGTGTCTGTTTAAACTACTAGCACACAGCTCGGACACCCATGCATACTAGAGGTCGACCGATTAATCAGGGCCGATTTCAAGTTTTCATAACAATTGGTAATCGGCCTTTTTAGTCACCGATTACATTGCAATCCACGAGGAAACTGCATGGAAGGCTGACCAGCTGTTACGTGAGTGCAGTGTCAAAAGGACCCAAGGTAAGTTGCTAGCTAGCATTAAACTTATCTTATAAAAAAAAAAAAATCACTAGTTAACTTAGTAATATCATCAACCATGTGTAGTTAACTAGCTTGTCCTGTGTTGCATATAATCAATGCGGTGCCTGTTAATTTATCATCGAATCACAGCCTACTTCAACTTCGCCAAACGGGTGATGATTTAACAAAAGTGCATTCGCGGAAAAAGCACAATCATACCAACCATCAATGCCTTTCTTAAAATCAATATATATTAGTATATTTTTTTAAACCTGCCTATTTAGTTAAGAAATTCATGTTAGCAGGCAATATTAACTAGGGAAATTGGCTCACTTCTCTTGCGTTCAGTGCAAGCAGAATCCGGGTATATGCAACAGTTTTGGCCGCCTGGCTCGTTGCGAACTGTGAACTAATTTGCCAGAATTTTACATAATTATGACATAACATTGAAAGTTGTGCAATTTAACAGCAATATTTAGACTTAGGGATGCCACCCGTTCGATAAAATACGGAACAGTTCCATATTTCACTGAAAGAATAAACGTTTCATTTTCAAAATGATCGTTTCTGGATTTAACCAGATTAATGACCAAAGGCTCGTATTTCTGTGTGTTTATTATAATGAAGTCTATGGTTTGATATTTGATAGAGCAGTCTGACTGAGCGGTGGTAGGCAGCAGCAGGCTCGTATTTCTGTGTGTTTATTATGTTATAATTAAGTCTATGGTTTGATATTTGATAGAGCAGTCTGACTGAGCGGTGGTAGGCAGCAGCAAGCTCGAAAGCATTCATTCAAACAGCACTTTACTGCATTTGCCAGCAGCTCTTAGCAATGCTTGATGCACGGCGCTGTTTGACTTCAAGCCTATCAACTCCCGAGATTAGGCTGGCAATACTAGTGCCTATTAGAACATCCAATAGTCAAAGATATATGAAATACAAATGGTATAGAGAGAAATAGTCGACACGTCATAATTCCTATAATAACTACAACCTAAAACTTCTTAACTGGGAATATTGAACCACCAGCTTTCATGTTCTCATGTTCTGAGCAAGGAACTTAAACGTTAGCTTTTTACATGGCACATATTGCACTTTCTCCAACACTTTTTGCATTATTTAAACCAAATTGAACATGTTTCATTATTTGAGACTAAATAGTTTGATTTATGTATTATATTAAGTTAAAATAAAAGGGTTCATTGTTCATTCAGTATTGTTGTAAATATTATTACAAATGAAAAAATAAAATAGTCGGCATCGGATTTTTTTGGTCCTCCAATAATCAGTCGACCTCTAATGCATACCCCACAAGACATTTTACACTGCTGCTACTCTGTTATTATCTATGCAGTCACTTTAATAACTCTAACTACATGTACATAATACCTCGACTAACCGGTGCCCCCGCACCTCCTGTATATAGCGTCGCTATTGTTATTTTACTACTGTTCTTAAATGTTGTTACTTTTATTAGTTACTCATATTTTTGTAAAAAAGAAAAGAAAAGTCAACTGCATTGATGGTTAAGGGCTTGTAAGTAAGCATTTCACTGAAAGGTGACCTGTTGTATTCGGCACATGTGACAAATAAGATTTGATGCCACCAGAGGTCTCTTCACAATCCCCAAGTCCAGAACAGACTATGGGAGGCGCACAGTACTACATAGAGCCATGACTATGTGGAACATTATTCCAAATCAGGCAACTGATGCAAGCAGTAAAATCAGATTTTTTTTTTTTTTTTTTTTTTAATGGGTAAAAATACACCTTTTGGAACAGCGGGGACTGTGAAGAGAAAGGTACAGACAAACGCATATTGTAGTATTGTCGTATTATACATTGTGTATTGTAGATGTGTAATATTGGAGGGTGTGGCTCAGTTGGTAGAGCATGGTGTTTGCAACACCAGGGTTGTGGGTTCGATTCCCACAGGGGACTAGTATGGAAGAGAAATAAAAAAATGTATGAAATGTATGCATTCACTACTGTAAGTCGCTCTGGATAAGAGCGTCTGCTAAATGACTAAAATGTTAAAAAAAATGTTATACATTGTGTATTGTAGATGTGTAATATTGTCGTATTATACATTGTGTATTGTAGATGTGTAATATTGTCGTATTATACATTGTGTATTGTAGATGTGTAATATTGTCGTATTATACATTGTGTATTGTAGATGTGTAATATTGTCGTATTATACATTGTGTATTGTAGATGTGTAATATTGTCGTATTATACATTGTGTATTGTAGATGTGTAATATTGTCGTATTATACATTGTGTATTGTAGATGTGTAATATTGTCGTATTATACATTGTGTATTGTAGATGTGTAATATTGTCGTATTATACATTGTGTATTGTAGATGTGTAATATTGTCGTATTATACATTGTGTATTGTAGATGTGTAATATTGTCGTATTATACATTGTGTATTGTAGATGTGTAATATTGTCGTATTATACATTGTGTATTGTAGATGTGTAATATTGTCGTATTATACATTGTGTATTGTAGATGTGTAATATTGTCGTATTATACATGTGTATTGTAGATGTGTAATATTGTCGTATTATACATTGTGTATTGTAGATGTGTAATATTGTCGTATTATACATGTGTAATATTGTGGTATTATACATTGTGTATTGTAGATATGTAATATTGTTGTATTGTGGTATTATACATTGTGTATTGTAGGTATGTAGTGGTGTAATATTGTTATATGGTGGTATTATACATTGTGTATTGTAGGTATGTAGTGGTGTAATATTGTTATATGGTGGTATTATACATTGTGTATTGTAGATGTGTAGTGGTGTAATATTGTTGTATGGTGGTATTATACATTGTGTATTGTAGATGTGTAGTGGTGTAATATTGTTGTATGGTGGTATTATACATTGTGTATTGTAGATGTGTAGTGGTGTAATATTGTTATATGGTGGTATTATACATTGTGTATTGTAGATGTGTAGTGGTGTAATATTGTTATATGGTGGTATTATACATTGTGTATTGTAGATGTGTAGTGGTGTAATATTGTTGTATTATACATTGTGTATTGTAGATGTGTAGTGGTGTAATATTGTTATATTGTGGTATTATACATTGTGTATTGTAGGTATGTAGTGGTGTAATATTGTTGTATGGTGGTATTATACATTGTGTATTGTAGATGTGTAGTGGTGTAATATTGTTGTATGGTGGTATTATACATTGTGTATTGTAGATGTGTAGTGGTGTAATATTGTTGTATGGTGGTATTATACATTGTGTATTGTAGATGTGTAGTGGTGTAATATTGTTATATGGTGGTATTATACATTGTGTATTGTAGATATGTAGTGGTGTAATATTGTTATATGGTGGTATTATACATTGTGTATTGTAGATATGTAGTGGTGTAATATTGTGGTATTATACATTTTGTATTGTAGATGTGTAGTGGTGTAATATTGTTATATGATGTATTGTTTTATATGTAATGTAAGTTCCTTAATGTGTTTGGACCCCAGGAAGAGTAGCTGCTGCCTTGGCAACAGCTAATGGGGATCCCTAATAAATACCATGTTTGAACAGTGCGTCTGTTGACTTTACAGTCGCGATAGGAACGGTCAGATGGCTATAGTAACTGTAAAGCTCTTATTTTATGACCTGCATATAGAATTTCCAAACAGAACATATGCATTCTGTTCTGAGATACACTGCTCCGGTTTGCATGCAGAACAGAACACAGAAACACAGCACAAGCATAAAAGACACCTCATATACACACTGCAGTGCGCCTGCTAAGTCACTCAAACATTCACAAGGGCACACGGTCAATTAGACATTTTCACAGATACACCCAAACACTTCTATTCTTAGACGGCGCAATATCAAAACACACTACCTGAGGGGCTCCAGGTGTGTCCAACACCAGGTCAGGCAGCTCCCTTAGTAACTTGTCAAATGAGCTCTCCACGTCTCTACGGCTCAGCACGCGGCCACACAGGTCCGCCAACAGTCTGGACGTCAGCTCTCTGTGGCTGGCCTTGGCCTCCAGGGCCAGGCTCACAGCCAGCATGGGCACACCGCTAGACATGGAGCCCAGGTTGAGTTCACCCAGGAGCTCCTACGGAGGGGAGAGAGGGGGATGGGTTTTGGTCAGATGGAATAAAGAGTCGGTCATGGGGAGAGAGAGAGGGGGTATTGGCCAAGAAGAGGGAGTGGGCTCATAGGGTCAAATCAGAGAAGAACATAGCTACATCCTTCAGAATTAACTTGGTCTACAGTTAGATAAACGGCAGAAGCAGGTCCAGTGTTTAGGACATTAAAAGCACTAGTTAGCACTACAGAAAACTCAACCGTTGAAATGAACCTACCGCTACTTCATTGGTGTCGCCATGTTCAAAGTACTCCTGCACGATGGGAGTGAGCGTCTTCTCAAAGTCCCCTTCCTCCAGCGGAGGAACCACCGTCTCATACACACAGTTCTCCTGTAGAGGACACCAGAAAGCAGAGGAATGAAGCTGATCAAGACTGGATACCAAAAAACTTGTATAGTACACTTAAGGCTCTGAGTTCTCATGAGCAGGTAAAACTCAGGGTCCTAACCATACTGTACCTAACTCAGACGGTCATAGGTCCAAAATAAAATGGTCCAATACCTGAGCTTCGTCATAGTTGGGGTCTTTGACGTCGACCTCCTCCAGGTCGTACACTTCTCCAGGTGGGCCCCACACCCCTTTGCCTCCCGCTCCACCTGACAAAGAACAATGCCTCTGATGTTTTCAAAACAGAAACAGTTTCATGGTGCAAAATAGTTTAAATCTGTAGCAAAACGTAAAAATCATTAGAATCCGGCAGTGTGATTTAAAGACACAATATGCAGAAATCGCGCCGCCATTTCCTGGTTGCTAAAATAGTTTGATAAAACAAGCAAATACAGTGTAGAGAATCATTGTACCATCTAAACCACTGTGAAGTGTCTTTTCCATAGCTAAAAATGTTGTATTTTCAACTGCAAAAACAAAAATTTAACAGGAAGCATAAAATATAAAATGCAACATGTAAAGTGTTGGTCCCATGTTTTCCATACGCACAAAAAGCTTAGTTCTCTCAAATTTTGGGCACAAATTTGCTTACATCCCTCCTTTGCCAAGATAATCCATCCACCTGACAGGTGTGGCATATCAAGAAGCTGATTAAGCAGCACGACCATTACACAGGTGCACCTTCTACTGGGGACAATAAAAGGTCACTAAAATGTGCAGTTGTGTCACACAACACAATGCCAGACATCTCAAGTTGAGGGAGCATGCAATTGGGAAGCAGACTGCAAAAATGTCCACCAGAGCTCTTGCCAGAGAATTGAATGTTAATTTCTCTACCATAAACCACCACCAACGTCATTTTAGAGAGAATTTGGAAGTACCTCCACCAGGCCTCACAACCGCTGACCACGTGTAACCATGCCAGCCCAGGACCTCCACATCCGGCTTCTTCACCTAAAGGATCATCTGAGACCAGCCACCCGGACAGCTGATGAAACTGAGGAGTATTTATGTCTGTAATAAAGTATTTTTGTGGGGAAAACTCATTCTGATTGACTGGGCCTGGCTTCCCAGTGGGTGGGCCGATGCCCTCCAAGGCCCATGGCTGCACCCCTGCCCAGTCATGTAAAATCCATAGATTAGGGCCTAATTATTTATTTCAATTGACCGATATGAACTGAAACTCCGTAAAATCGTTGTTTATATTTTTGTTCAGTATAAAAATAGCCACATACAACACTCCTTTCTTCAGCAATGTGCGTTATAAAAAGGCCACTATTGATGCATTTCTCAGATTAGGGTGAAGTCATCCCTAGACATTGGTCTTGGGGTCAGTTTTGCATTTCCCCCACTTAGGGTTAAGGTTAGGATTTAGGGAAGGCAAGCTGATCCTAGATCTGCGTCACCCCAGAGCTTTCAAAAACATACTACCAACCAGTAGCCGATATGTGGTCACCTGCAGCGGGTTGACATTACAATGCAGCCTACATCTGAACACAAACACTGTGCTGACAAAGGAAAGGTCAACAGTACCCCATGTACAATATACAGCATGTCACACACACAGCAGCGTTCTGTGCTTGAGACAGGATGTCTTCAATACAACTGAAGTGAAACACTGAAAACCACCTTCAGTTCAAAAGGCTTTTCTCCAGAAAGACAGAGAGCATATGACGTCATAGTGTCACAAAATACCACAGGCAGACAGATACTACTGATTGCGGAAACCAATATGAAACATTACTACAAACAGGAACTGGCCGAACTATACAGGGGTAAAGATAAATAAATGAATCATATTTCCTATAGATCTTTTATTTATCCATACCACTATGGTGGGACTATAACTAGACAGGAACAAGTGGTGAGCACAAAAATACCCCCTTACTTCCTCTATATGACACTTCCTATATAGTGTGTGTTGTTCAGACAGTATAGCACTTTAAAGGCTCAACTGGTGACATAAACCACATATTTAAAAGGGGTCATTCCTCATTAGTAAGTGTTACACAAAGCCACATCTGTTGGTGGCTCTGTAGAAACAGATTGAGAGTCTATTTAAGAAGAGACCCATTTCCAAAGCAGCTCATCTTGTCTAGGCCTACATGTTTTAACGCCCCCACCCTCCTATAAGTCCCACCCAGTGTGTGTGGGATGTATGTATGTATGTATGTATGTATGTACGTACGTACGTACGTACGTACGCTACACACGTACGTACGTGTGCTCAATTGGATTCAGGTCTGGGGAACGGGCGGGCCAGTCCATAGCATCAATGCCTTCCTCTTGCAGGAACTGCTGACACACTCCAGCCACATGAAGTCTAGCATTGTCTTGCATTAGGAGGAACCCAGGGCCAACCGCACCAGCATATGGTCTCACAAGGGGTCTGAGGATCTCATCTCGGTACCTAATGGCAGTCAGGCTACCTCTGGCGAGCACATGGAGGGGTGTGCGGCCCCCCAAAGAAATGCCACCCCACACCATGACTGACCCACCGCCAAACCGGTCATGCTGGAGGATGTTGCAGGCAGCAGAACGTTCTCCACGGCGTCTCCAGACTCTGTCGCGTGCTCGGTGTGAACCTGCTTTCATCTGTGAAGAGCACAGGGCGCCAGTGGCGAATTTGCCAATCTTGGTGTTCTCTGGCAAATGCTAAACATCCTGCACGGTGTGGGGCTGTAAGCACAACCCCCACCTGTGGACGTCAGGCCCTCATACCACCCTCATGGAGTCTGTTTCTGACCGTTTGAGCAGACACATGCACATTTGTGGCCTGCTGGAGGTCATTTTGCAGGGCTCTGGCAGTGCTCCTCCTGCTCCTCCTTGCACAAAGGCGGAGGTAGCGGTCCTGCTGCTGAGTTGTTGCCCTCCTACGGCCTCCTCCATGTCTCCTGATGTACTGGCCTGTCTCCTGGTAGCACCTCCATGCTCTGGACACTACGCTGACAGACACAGCAAACCTTCTTGCCACAGCTCGCATTAATGTGCCATCCTGGATGAGCTGCACTACCTGAGCCACTTGTGTGGGTTGTAGACTCCGTCTCATGCTACCACTAGAGTGAAAGCACCGCCAGCATTCAAAAGTGACCAAAACATCAGCCAGGAAGCATAGGAACTGAGAAGTGGTCTGTGGTCCACCTGCAGAACCACTCCTTTATTGGGGGTGTCTTGCTAATTGCCTATAATTTCCACCTGTTGTCTATTCCATTTGCACAACAGCATGTGAAATTTATTGTCAATCAGTGTTGCTTCCTAAGTAGACAGTTTGATTTCACAGAAGTGTGATTGACTTGGAGTTACATTGTGTTGTTTAAGTGTTCCCTTTATTTTTTTGAGCAGTATATATATATATATATATATATATTCCTGTATATAGCTCTGCCCATTTAGAAAGTTGTCTGTGCCATGGCTGATTCCGGAACATGATGTACCTATTACCCTCGTTGCCCTGAGAGATTCCACCCATAGAATAGTTTCTGTTACGCTTCCAAAACCTTACACCACTTTCATTTTTACAGGAGCCCCTAAACCACAGCGGGTCCTAGACTGTGTTCCAAATGGCACCCTATTCCCTTTACTATAGTGAATAGGTTGCCATTTGGGACAGAAGCCCAGGCATTTACATTGACATCATGGTTCTTTGGTTACATAACAACTCAAACACATCTGTGCCAAGATGGTTCCTTTCTATCAGAAAACAACTAACTGTACTGTGCTGCAGCAAGATGTTATTTTGGCAATGGGGACTGACATTAAAGGCCAAGAAAAATACTGCAGTTTCATTTTATCAGATAAGAACCGAACTAACCAGTTCAAAAGGTCTCTCAGAGCATGAGTACTGATCTAGGATCAGATTCCCACCTTTCCACATAATCCTATTCATTAAGATCTAAAAAGGCTAAACTGATCCTTTATCAGCACTCTTACTCTGAAAGTCACTGTCAATATTACATTTACATTTAAGTCATTTAGCAGACGCTCTTATCCAGAGCGACTTACAAATTGGATATGAAACCAGAGGTAAAATAGCTGGGGGTATGGCAAGCTGCTCTGACTACATCCCAAATGACACCCTATTCCCAATGTAGTGCACTACTTTTGACTGGGGCTCATAGGGATCTGGCTAAAAGTAGTGCACTATATATAGAATAGGGTACCATTTGGAACATGTACTTTGACTGCTGAGAAGCAGCTTCCTCTCCAGTTATACATAACCGCTGAAGCGTCATGCATGTACAAGGTGATTACAAAGTAGTAAATAGCTTATCACCTTGAAGATTAATATGCAGGCAACTATAAGATTTAAAAGGAATCACTCATGTTATTGGTAAACAAGCCAGGCTAGTTGGAGATGTTGGCCACCATGGGAAGGTGAGGTGATGTTATCTACAACAAACCACCATGCTCTTGCCATCTAGGTTACTTTATTGCCTAGTTTGCATGTCTTTGGACAAATGCTCAATCTTGTTTCAGTTATCCAAATCTCTTAGACGAGATATTATAATGTGCTGAATTATGGAGCCTCTATAAGCAATTAGATTTCAATCTTATTTTTCTTTCTTTTTGACTCCAGGAAGGATCGTACATCACCCACAAATCTACAAAGTCAGTCACCTTCTTCAAGGTCATAGGCCTAGTGGAAACTTCTAGGGGGGGGAAAAGCCTTCAGCGGATGGATGCCAAAAGGAGATAAGAGTTGTGTTAATATAAGTGAGTGTTAATATAAGTGAGTGTGATCGGATCAGCCTCACCTTGACATTTTTTAACATGCTAATTGGTTTACTACTGGGCTGGCAGTTGGAGAGACAGATCTCCTGGGGACTAGATCATGTGTAGCCTTGATTCCAGCCAACAAGAATATGGTGTGATTTCTGGTCACGCAAGACTAGGACACACAACATTGTAACTCTGTAGGCAATGATTGGCTATTCCTTGAAGCATATTTTTGCTCAAAACACTAATAGACTAACTTGTTGCTTATCAAGTAATGCAGCAACAGTATTACACCTGTTAGGTATTACAATCTTCTAGAAATGTTAACGTCCCATTACTGGTCTTCGGTAGGCTTCAATGGCCTTACCTTCCCTAGCCGTGACTTCACGTGATCACAAGTAGGACCATGTTAACAACACTTTATTACATAACCACATAAATAGTCACTCCCCATTCCTTTCTCTGATAGTCCTCTTCCCTTCCATTTAACATTATATGTTTTAACATCTACATAACTCCCCATACCTTTCTTTGGAAGTCCTCTTCCCTTCCCTGCCCGAGACTTCCTGTCCAGCAGTTTGCTCTTGGGGCTGGTGGGGGGTACGGTGCCGTTAGTGCCCCGGGAGGGGTCCCCGTTATCACTAAACGAGTCCCCTCTCCCAGAGTCTCTAGAAGAAGTCTTCCTCAGCCTCCTCTTCGCTTTGGCTTTGAGACGGGCCTCGTGGATACTGTTAGGTGCCGAAATCCAGTTGCCATTTATTTCGTTCTTGACGTTTTTGGTGATAATGCCATTCTCCTCTTCGCCCGATAGGAAAGAGTCACTCAGGTCGTCTGCGTCTGTTGGCGGGGGGTGAAAGAGGTGGTGAAAGACAAGGTAAGAAGGCAGTTTGACTGATTGACCAGAAAACACTATTTGCAGATGTTATATTTCATGAGCGAAGTTATGGGTCATTTGATGTTCACAATGCACTAATTGTCTTATAAACATAGTGTGTATATAATATAATGCATTATCACTTTTAAAAAAAACGTATTGACTATATAAAATGTAAGACCAGCAGAATAGAAATCATGATCAGTGGTTACAGAAAACGCTGCAGTCACTGAAAGTTAGAATCACCAGTAATCACTGAGTTACTTCCGCATCAAAAGTCCAGACAGACTAGACTGGTAAAGATAACTTACCAAGGGGGTTAGCGTTCAGCCATGCCTCGCAGTCATTTGCCATTGTTTTAAAATGGGGATTTGGAGCAGCGGAAATGCGTGCGAATAAAAAAAAAATGCAGACACCTAAAATGATAAAATAACGTTTCAATTCATTTTGATGTGCATTCATTTCATTGGCACGTCAACATGTCCAGACAAGCCCCCCCCACCTGACCTAATTCATGCATTGATAATCTCCAGACAAAAAAACATTTTGTTGACAGATTTGTATTTAGACAGCAGCACAGCAAATCACTTTTGTCAGTCAATCGCAAGCCCCTGCTGCGACGACGCACCACTACGCAGGCAAAACAATGACCGCATCGTTGTGCAGAAATCAATGACGAGATATTACACCGTAAAAATGGTAAGCAATGAAACAACAAGAGTTAAATACAGCTTAAAGTTGACGCACTCTATATATAATTCATATTTCAGGGATAATTTGTATATTGTCATTAGCTTTGCAGTTATCACAAAGTTAAAGGCTGCCTCGGTTGTTGTCACTTGGCAGCCCAAGTCCCAAGCGACGGCACAACAACAAAGCCAGCTATATTACAGTAGGTAAAATAATTTATCGTCAACTTAGAAGCGCTGCTCCATAATGTCAAACATTAGCTGTCTACCTCTTGCGTGTCCAAAGAAAAATCACTGACCGTTAATGTGGTTTTAAATTCTGTTGTTTTTATGTTGTACACCCAGCAACACTTGGCATATAATTGTGTTTGAGATATCCGATTGGCTGACCTTGCAAACGTGTTGTAAAGAGGGCACCAATCAAAATCCCGGATGAGACCTGGCTTCTCGTATTTTCTGTAGGGTCGACTTCCTAATGATGTAGTGCTGCCCCCTATCGTTGGGGTTGCAGAGTAGCAACAATACGTTTTTGAAAAACTTTCAACACTATTGCTATAACGCTATTGCTATAATAACGACTTATAATAAGCATGTTTGTGTTGGAGAAAAGGTCAAATAACTTTCATTGTATTTGAAACCCAACAAAATAAGCCTAAGTCCTAAATTGTGCAATGTTAGACCCTAAAATAGCTAGAACATTTTGTCCACTATAGTGTAGGCCAAGGGTTCTCAAACTTTTTGGGGCCTGAGACCCCTTTTGTGATAGAAAATTCATCATGGACCCCCTCATAATCAGAACACAACTTGAGTGAGATAAAAAAAAAAATAGCATACAAGGAGTACTATGACTGGCAGTGCATGGCCGGATGAACCAAATCTCGACTCTGGGAAGGAACATTAAAGGCCCATACCTTGTCATCGGAAAGTACATTTAGCAGTTTTCAAGCAAATTTCCTGCAATTCTGCACATTCTGTTATGGGGCAGAGAGATGTTTTTGTTGTTGCAGCTTTAAAGCTAATATCAATCAAATGTATTTATAAAGCCCATTTTACATCAGCCGATGTCACAAGTGCTATACAGAAACCCAGCCTAAAACTCCAAACAGCAAGCAATGCAGATGTAGAAGCACGGTGGCTTGGAAAAACTCCCTACAAAGGCAGGAACCCAGGAAGAAACCTAGAGAGTAACCAGGTTCTGAGGGGTGGCCAGTCCTCTTCTGGCTGTGCCGGGTGGAGATTATAACAGTACATGGCCAAGATGTTAAAACAATCATAGATGACCAGCAGGGTCAAATAATAATAATCACAGTGGTTATAGAGGGTGCAACAGGTCAGCACCTCAGGAGTAAATGTCAGTTGGCTTTTCATATGGGGTCATTCAGAGTTAAAGACAGCAGGTGCGGTAGAAAGAGAGAGTCGAAATCAGCAGGTCCGGGACAAGGTAGCACATCCGGTGAACAGGTCAGGGTTCCATAGCAGGCAGAACAGTTGAAACTGGAGCAGTAGCACGACCAGGTGGACTGGGGGAGAGCAAGGGTCATCAAGCCAGGTAGTCCTGAGGCATGTTCCTAGGGCTCATGTCCTCAGAGAGAAGAGAAAGAGAGCGAGTGAGAGAGAATTAGAGGGAGCATACTTAAATTCACACAGGATAAGACAGGAGAAATACTCCAGATATAACAGACTGACCCTAGCCCCCCGTCACATAAACTATTACAGCATAATTACTGGAGGCTGATACAGGAGGGGTCGGGAGACACTGTGGCCCCGTCCGACTATACCCCCGGACAGGGCCAACCAGGCAGGATATAACCCAACCCACTTTGCCAAAGCACAGCCCCCACACCACTAAAGGGATATCTAAAACCACCAACTTACCACCCTGAGACAAGTTCGAGTATAGCCCACGAAGATCTCCCCCACAGCACGAACCCGAGGGTGGCGCCAACCCGGACAGGAAGATCACGTCAGTGACTCAACACACTCAAGTGACGCACCCCTCCTAGGGACGGCATGGAAGGGCACCAGTAAGCCAGTGACTCAGCCCCCGTAATAGGGTTAGAGGTAGAGAATCCCAGTGGAGAGAGTAGAACCGGCCAGGCAGCAAGGGCAGTTCGTCACTCCAGTGCCTTTCCGTTCACCTTCACACCCCTGGGCCAGACTACACTCAATCATAGGACCTACTGAAGAGATGAGTCTTCAATAAAGACAAAGGTCGAGACCGAGCCTGCGTCTCTCACATGGATAGGTAGACCATTCCATAAAAATGGAGCTCCATAGCAGAAAGCCCTGCCTCCAGCTGTTTGTTTAGAAATTCTAGGGACAGTAAGGAGGCCTGCGTCTTGTGACCATAGAGTACATGTAGGTATGTACGGCAGGACCAAATCGGAAAGATGGGTAGGAGCAAGCCCATGTAATGCTTTGTAGGTTAGCAGTAAAACCTTGAAATCAGCCCTAGCCTTAACAGGTAGCCAGTGTAGAGAGGCTAGCACTGGAGTAATATGATAACATTGTTGGGTTCTAGTCAAGATTCTAGTAGCCGTGTTTAGCACTACTGAAGTGTCCTGCAATTCTACACATTTACAAGAAGTAAATACAACAAGTATTGAGTTGAAATATAATTGGTGAAGTAGGTACTGTGTGTGGATACCAATATCCGTGTGAGCTTCCCAGGCCCATGTTGCCCAGGGGTAAGAACAGACAGTACCAGTCAAAAGTTTGGACACACCTACTCATTCCAGAGTTTTATTTGATCTTTCCTATTTTCTACTTTGTAGAATAATAGAAGACATCAAAACTATGAAATAACACATATGGAATCATGTAGTAACAATTTTTTTTTTAAACAAATCAAAAAATATTTTTGTTTCTTCAAAGTAGCCACCCTCTGCCTTTATGACAGCTTTGCACACTCTTGGCATTCTCTCAACCAGCTTCACCTGGAATGCTTTTCCTACAGTCTTGAAGGAGTTCCTACATATGCTGAGCACTTGTTGGCAGCTTGTCCTTCATTCTGCGGTCCAACTCATCCCAAACCATCTCAATTGATTTGAGGTGGGGTGATTGTGGAGGCCAGGTCATCTAATGCAGCACTCCATCACTCTCCTTCTTGCTCAAATAGCCCTTACACAGCCTGGAGGTGTGTTGGATCATTCTCCTGTTGAAAAGCAAATTATAGTCCCACTAAGCGCAAACCAGATGGGATGTTGTATTGTTGCAGAATGCTGTGGTAGCTATGCTGGTTAAGTGTGCATTGAATTCTAAATAAATCACTGATGGTGTCACCAGCAAAGCACCCCCACACAATCACACCTCCTCCCCCATGCTTCACAGTGGGAACCACACATGCAGAAATCATCATTCTTTTTTATTTAACCTTTACTTAAGTAGACAAGTGTTTAACTAGGTAAGTACACTGCTCAAAAAAATAAAGGGAACACTTAAACAACACAATGTAACTCCAAGTCAATCACACTTCTGTGAAATCAAACTGTCCACTTAGGAAGCAACACTGATTGACAATAAATTTCACATGCTGTTGTGCAAATGGAATATACAACAGGTGGAAATTATAGGCAATTAGCAAGACACCCCCAATAAAGGAGTGGTTCTGCAGGTGGGGACCACAGACCACTTCTCAGTTCCTATGCTTCCTGGCTGATGTTTTGGTCACTTTTGAATGCTGGCGGTGATTTCACTCTAGTGGTAGCATGAGACGGAGTCTACAACCCACACAAGTGGCTCAGGTAGTGTGGCTCAGGTAGTGCAGCTCACACAGGATGGCACATCAATGCGAGCTGTGGCAAGAAGGTTTGCTGTGTCTGTCAGCGTAGTGTCCAGAGCATGGAGGCGCTACCAGGAGACAGGCCAGTACATCAGGAGACGTGGAGGAGGCCGTAGGAGGGCAACAACCCAGCAGCAGGACCGCTACCTCCGCCTTTGTGCAAGGAGGAGCAGGAGAAGCACTGCCAGTGCCCTGCAAAATGACCTCCAGCAGGCCACAAACGTGCATGTGTCTGCTCAAACGGTCAGAAACAGACTCCATGAGGGTGGTATGAGGGCCCGACATCCACAGGTTGGGGTTGTGCTTACAGCCCAACACCGTGCAGGACGTTTGGCATTTGCCAGAGAACACCAAGATTGGCAAATTCGCCACTGGCGCCCTGTGCTCTTCACAGATGAAAGCAGGTTCACACTGAGCACGTGACAGACGTGACAGAGTCTGGAGACGCCGTGGAGAACGTTCTGCTGCCTGCAACATCCTCCAGCATGACCGGTTTGGCGGTGGGTCAGTCATGGTGTGGGGTGGCATTTCTTTGGGGGGCCGCACAGCCCTCCATGTGCTCGCCAGAGGTAGCCTGACTGCCATTAGGTACCGAGATGAGATCCTCAGACCCCTTGTGAGACCATATGCTGGTGCGGTTGGCCCTGGGTTCCTCCTAATGTAAGACAATGCTAGACCTCATGTGGCTGGAGTGTGTCAGCAGTTCCTGCAAGAGGAAGGCATTGATGCTATGGACTGGCTCGCCTGTTCCCCAGACCTGAATCCAATTGAGCACATCTGGGACATCATGTCTCGCTCCATCCACCAACGCCACGTTGCACCACAGACTGTCCAGGAGTTAGTCCAGGTCTGGGAGGAGATCCCTCAGGAGACCAACTGCCACCTCATCAGGAGCATGCCCAGGCATGGTAGGGAGGTCATACAGGCACGTGGAGGCCACACACACTACTGAGCCTCATTTTGACTTGTTTTAAGGACATTACATCAAAGTTGGATCAGCCTGTAGTGTGGTTTTCCACTTTAATTTTGAGTGTGACTCCAAATCCAGACCTCCATGGGTTGATAAATTGGATTTCCATTGATTATTTTTGTGTGATTTTGTTGTCAGCACATTCAACTATGTAAAGAAAAAAGTATTTAATAAGATTATTTCTTTCATTCAGATCTAGGATGTGTTGTTTAAGTGTTCCCTTTATTTTTTTGAGCAGTATATTTAACCAAAGGTTGGAAACAAAAATATCAAATTTGGACTCAAATTTGCTTGTGTTTCTTGGTCCAAGCAAGTCTCGTCTTATTATTGGTGTCCTTTAGTAGTGGTTTCTTTGCAGCAATTCGACCATGAAGGCCTGATTCACGCTGTCTCCTCTGAGCAGACGACACCATTCTGTATACTTCTGGCCCTTCTTTGGACACTGTGTTAACATCCCTCCAGACGAGCTTCAATGCCATACAACTCTCCTTCCGTGGCCTCCAACTGCTCTTAAATACAAGTAAAACTAAATGCATGCTCTTCAACCGATCGCTGCCTGCACCTGCCCGCCCGTTCAGCATCACTACTCTGGACGGTTCTGACTTAGAATATGTGGACAACTACAAATACATAGGTGTCTGGTTAGACTGTAAACTCTCCTTCCAGACTCACATCAAACATCTCCAATCCAAAGTTAAATCTAGAATTGGCTTCCTATTTCGCAACAAAGCATCTTTCATTCATGCTGCCAAACATACCCTCGTAATACTGACCATCCTACCGATCCTCGACTTCGGCGACGTCATTTACAAAATAGCTTCCAATACCCTACTCAATAAATTGGATGCAGTCTATCACAGTGCCATCCGTTTTGTCACCAAAGCCCCATATACTACCCACCACTGCGACCTGTACGCTCTCGTTGGCTGGCCCTCGCTTCATACTCGTCGCCAAACCCACTGGCTCCAGGTCATCTACAAGACCCTGCTAGGTAAAGTTCCCCCTTATCTCAGCTCGCTGGTCACCATAGCAGCACCCACCTGTAGCACGCGCTCCAGCAGGTATATCTCTCTGGTCACCCCCAAAGCCAATTCCTCCTTCGGCCGTCTCTCCTTCCAGGTCTCTGCTGCCAATTCTTGAACGAACTACAAAAATCTCTAAAACTGGAAACACTTATCTCCCTCACTAGCTTTAAGCACCAGCTGTCAGAGCAGCTCACAGATTACTGCACCTGTACATAGCCCATCTATAATTTAGCCCATCCAACTACCTCTTCCCCTACTGGATTTATTTATTTATTTGCTCCTTTGCACCCCATTATTTCTATTTCTACTTTGCACTTTCTTCCACTGCAAATCTACCATTCCAGTATTTTACTTGCTATATTGTATTTACTTCGGCACCATGGCCTTTTTTGCCTTTACCTCCCTTATCTCACCTCATTTGCTCACATTGTATATAGACTTATTTTTCTACTATATTATGGACTGTAGGTTTGTCTTATTCCGTGTGTAACTCTGTGTTGTTGTATGTGTCAAACTGCTTTGCTTTATCTTGGCCAGGACGCAATTGTAAATGAGAACTTGTTCTCAACTTGCCTACCTGGTTAAATAAAGGTGAAATAAATAAATAAATAAAAAAACAGTTGATGTTGATATGTGTCTGTTACTTGAACTCTGTGAAGCATTTATTTGGGCTGCAATTTCTGAGGCTGGTAACTCTAATGAATTTATCCTCTGCAGCAGAGGTAACTCATATACATAACAAGTTGTTACTGGGAAACTGTCCAAAGATAGATAGTTTATTGTATAATTTTTTCCTATTTGACTGTAATGTGTAATGTCAATGGTCAAGTCCAAGGGTGCAGTTGACTTGACAAAGTCTGTGCTATCAAAACGAATAATCATTATACAATTAGTTTTGTCTGACAAGTGTAATATCCTACCTTAACATCTGGGGGCGCTCCCCTCAAACAGTAGAACGTCACAATGCCCCATGCACACGGAAGTACCAGTTTTTCTCATTCTCAAGGATTTTATTTATGCACGTAGTCTTTTACTGTGTTTTGCTTTCCAAATTGTCTAATAAACTAAACTCATTATTTTGCATCCCGTTATTCAATGTGAGAAAATAGAGAAAATTGCCAAATTGGTAACACACACACCACAGGAGGTTGGTGGCACTTAATTAAGGAGGCAGGCTCGTGGTAATGGATGGAGTGTTATAGGTGGAATGGCATGAAATACATCAAAAGCATGTTTTCCATGTGTTTGATGTCATTCCATTTGTGCCGTTCCAGCCATTATTATGAGCCGTCCTCCCCTCAGCCTCCGCCACTGATACACAAACAGCTTTCTCTCGTAACATTTTTATTCAAATGATTGCATCAGAAAATAACCATATGAAAAGTTCAACAAAATCTTAAACCCAATCTTAAAACTTGGAGCAACATTGACAGTGTAGAAAACAGAGAGAGAGAGCAAGTTTCAAACCCTGCCTCGACAAGATATTATACTGACTTAAAATCACACTTAATTTAACTCTTAACACTTAATTTAACTCTTAAATAACACACATGGTCCAGTTCAAGTTTCTCTACAGTTTAAAGGCACTGTATAAATTATTTAGACATTTGCAAAATATTGAACCTGATTGAAACAAACTTTACAATTCACAAAGTTGTCAAAGTATTTTTAAATTAAATCAAATACAGGACAAAACACAATAGAAGAAAACCTGAAGAAAACATTTGGCAATACTTTGGCAAAACTGTATCTCAATTTAAAGGAAAATTCCACACAAAAAAAATATATTTAGGTATTTGTTTCATTAGTCGATTGATTACATAGTCCCAAAATGTTCTGCTTGTCAGAATTTTGGGACTAAAGCATTTACAGCACTTAAGTTTTCAAGATATGTAACTTTCAAAATTGATGCGAAATGCATCATACAGGGATGATTTCTATATTTTGAAAGTTACATATCTTTCAGACTGATATGTCTTTGTCCATGTCTGTCGGGAACCGTATTCCTTTTTGTCTCAATGAACAGACACTGTAGGTATAACAAGTGTAGGCCTTCCTATCCCCCAGTTATACACAAAAACACTGTGTAATGAAATATACATTCAAAATTCAACATCCAAATTAAAGCAACCTGAGGATTACTTCTACACTGCCAATGGCAGATATGTTCTAAGGCACTTTGCATCTAAAAACACATTATGTAATATCCCTAACACTTTACAGACTAAAATTAAAAGTTAAATCAAATGATTATAGTACTATTTGGAGTACAGCTACATAGAACAACATGTAACCAGAACCAGGACAAATACTAATATGGATGAATTTCAGTTCACTGTATCACAGAATCTGACTTCCACAATAATTATTAGAAAGAAGGATGTGTTTATTCCTGTGATGAAAAACAAACACATTTATTCTCTACTGCAAATAAATCAAAGGCTGAGAGATAGATAAATATATTTTAACACAAATCTTTGGTGACCAGTTTTCATTTTCACAAATATAGTACATTAACACTGGAACCTTTTTAAACTACAGTATTTTTATACTATGTACAAGATCAAACATATTGCTATATTGTATAGCCTCGTTATTGTTATTTTGTTGTGTTACTATATTCTTTAGCAAATCTTTTTCTTTTTAACTCTGCATGGTTGGGAATGGGCTCGTAAGTAAGCATTTCACGGTAAAGTCTACACCTGTTGTATATGGCGCATGTGACCAATAACATTTGGTTTGATTTGATTTTTAGCAATGCGTTTTAGTCCAAGCAATTCTCATAGAATCGCTCTTCTCTCCAGGTCCAGTGCATTTTACCGTGTCACTTCCATCCGATATGTCATTTATTCATGTCTCTTTCGTTGAGTGTTCCTTGGCAAGCTCAGATCACTCAGTCTGTAGCACACACGCAACGCTGTCCACCATATCCACTTGATAGTACCGAATGATGAGTATAGGTCAGAGGTCACTCTGTAGCTGAGGTGTCAGTTAGTGCACCAAGTAGACTCTCCTCTGCCAGCTGAGACAGGTACTTCTGTGAAGAGCACAAATATAAAAGTTAGCTTTGTGTACGTAGTTGTAGAGTTCCCCTTTAAGTGGGATATTCAACTGCCTTCAAATACTTAGCCTATAACACAGCTATCCACGTTTCACCTTTATTTCACTTTCCACTATGATACACTACAACTCCATCCGACTTCCTGTGAATTTTAAAATAAGGAGACCTGATTTATCTGTACTGAGTTTCTTATGCATATTCCACCATAGAAACTCCTCAGCCAGAGCTACTGCTGTTTGACACAATAGTGAAGGAGGGAGACCTCAGAGAGTGGAATGTTCTGAGAGAGAGGCAGGTGCTTCCTGAACAGACATTAACCTGTCTAGTTTCTACATTCACTGTATTTCCCCAGTCCTGTTAAAGGCCAAAACCATCATCACCAGCCCGCTCTCGGCTAAGCGGGTAGCAGCAGGGAGCCCCCACACACACAATCATACACACAAAACCCCTCAGCTTTTGACGGACAGCGCAACTGTTCTTGAGGTTTTTTACCCTCGCAATGTAATCCATCAAATGTAAAGGAATCTTTTCCCCTTCTGGCTGCTTCCAGCTGTGCAGCTTTGCATGTGTGGGGGGTGTTTGCGTGTGTGGGGGGTGTTTGCGTGCGAGTGTGTGTGGATGTGCCTGGATGGGCATTGGGCACTAATAGGTAACCTAATACAACTCCCAGTACTCAACACTGTGAGGGGGCCTTCCTGTAGTCAATGGGCTGCCCCTTCCACTGCCTGTTCACAGCCGCACAGAAATACCCTGGCCTGCTGAACCAAGAGCCTATTGGGAATGAACCTTCAGAATGTTTTTACTTTACTTGAAGAGCACAATGGGTCTAACAAATGTAGGACTTTCTATCCGCCACTTAGTCTACACGTTGCCTGTATACAAAGTAGGTCCCCAGGAAGGACTAGAGCAGCTGGGAGCCTTTAGGAAGTAAAGTAATGGATAGACTCCCATGGGCGCCACACTAACACCCTCTACTCTACTCACTCATCGAAAGTCTCCTTTTCTGACACCCCACTGTAGGACCCCCCCCCCCCCACCACCCACGGTGGAGAGGGAAAAAAGCTTTGGATTGTGCTGTCAGTTTTGACGTATGTGTGTGTGTGTGTGTGTGTGTGCGTGCGTGTGTGTGTGTAATAGAGATAGTGAGTGACTGATCTCTGTATCTTGTGCTCTGTCCCATGGTTGGGTAACATGTGCCACACTGTAACTCAACTCTAAAGACATTTTTCTGAACTTTGGTCTCACAATGATGTCACTGAGTGATAAGCTTCCAAGCGTTCCCCGTAATAACTAATACATGTCACACATATGTTCATGACTCTTCTGCAAGGGGTAGTGTAAGTTAACGATGGAGAGGGTTAGTGTTTCCTGCTATCAAAATCTTCATCATCATGATCATCATCGTTCATCCCCTTCCTTCTTTCTCTTCTTTTTCCTCCTCCTCCTGCTCCTCCTCCTCATCCTTCTCCTCCTCTTCTTCCTCCTCCTCCTCCTCCTCTTCCTCATAACCATGTCTAATTAGAATGACCTATGTTAATAGTAAATGTGTTGCTGTACCTGAAGGTTCCTGTAGTGGACAGTACTACGACAGTGAGAGGTCTTGGCTGTCTCCTCGCTGGTGTAGAACAGGCCACACAGCTTACAGTAGAACCCCGTACTGGGCACGATGAACTCCACCCCTAGAACAGCGACACACCAATCAGAAAACCGCTAATACACCTCTAGAACAGCACAAACCAATCAGAGAATAGAACATGTACCCCTTCAGCAGCCGCAGACCAATTAGAAAAGAGAATCCCCGACCATACAACAGCATCAGACCAATCAGAACACAGCCCACGTACCTCTAGAACTCTTAATAAAAGTTGTTACAAATGTGATTAGAGTGTTACTACACAGAGACTAGAGTAACGTAATGTAGTGTTACCAATGTAACTGACTGGCTAGAGAGGTTACCCAGGGCTAACTCCCAGGTCTGCAACAGAGGCAGCTAGGAGGAAAGTCAGCGGGCAGCATGGCCCCTCCACCCCTCATTGGTAGCCTTGTTGTCAGTGTGACAGAGGGAAGTTGTCAACTCTTCGAGCTGATCTAGATCAGCTGCACTGTCACAGGCTCTCTCATGGGAGAACACAACACTGCAGCCAGACACTACTCAATTGTGAATGACCGTAGCATTTGGCTGTGAAACACACACACACACACACACACACACACACGGTGCACATACACTGACACACACCCACGTACACACACCCGCGTATACACACACACACACACACACACACACACACACACACACACACACACACACAGACACACTCGAAGGCCATCATAGTCCACTCATGTGTAGCGTTCACCAACGAGGCACAGTAAGTCATGTGTTGTGTGTGCCTATGTCATTCCAGGCCTAAATAAACACATCTCAGGGGTGCGTTTAACACCTTGCTCTCAACAAGTGGCCAGCTGAAGCTACCACATGCGCTCTTTCACTGGTTGTTGATTAATAATCATATTATATTCAATAAGCTTTATTTGTCTCCAAGGCCAAGGGGCAATTGCTACTGGACTTAAAATGACATTGCAGATAGCATACATACAACAACAATACTTCATGTAAATAAACGTAATTTGGTCCTTACCCAGAGGGATGCTGTGTTCACTGATAATCTTCTCCTGCACTCTAGAAGGTGAGGGAGCCCATATGTCTATCAGGTTCATAGGACGTGGGACATGTGTTGAATTCTGGATGACTGTAAATGACAAGTGAACTTAAGTTACCTATAAAATCTAGAAGAATAACATCTGTCCAATAATAAACAGGAAACATGGATGACGATTCAAAATCCCGATACTGGCTTATTTTATCAGGAAGTAAAATACTGGACATATTATTTCATAGTGAGAGCAAATGTTCTGTACCTCTAGGAGTCTCAGCCTTGTGCTGCTGTATGTCTGGCTCCATGACCGTTACTTCCCTCCCCACGTCCTCCATCTTGTGTATTACATCCTGGGTCTTGCTGCTTTCACACGCACCAGCGTGATTGGTTAGCGCCAGCTCCTGCGTCGGTGCTCCACTCTTCAGTACTTCAGCTTCCAAACACGTCTCTTCCAAGGCTGCCTTGAACTCTGGGTTGGGGAAATCATCCAGATCTGAACTGAGCTGTTCTGAGGCTACTGGGATGAGTAGCTGTGGATGTGGCTGTGGCTGTGACTGTAGCTGTGGCTGTGGCTGTGGCAGTGACTGGTCTGTGGGGCTGGGGTTTGTGCTAATCTCCCCATCTTTCTCCTCTGTAGGTGTAGGATCCACCCCCCCACCTACCCCACCTCCTCTGCCCAACTCAGTATCCTCTCTCTGGGCTAACTCTTTCTCAGAGCAGGGCCTGGGACTGGGGGTAGAGGTTGATCGTGGAGCCTCCCCCTCTTCCTCCTCCTCCTCCTCCGTAGGATCCTTGTGGAGGTCTGAGGCTGACACGTCCTCATGCTCCTGCAGCTCAGGGAGGTCCGGTTCGATGATGGAGTCGTCCTCTCCTACCTCGTCCACTGTGACCAGCTCCTCCATGTTCTTGGGGTACCAGCACTCACCCTCCGTGTCGTCCCCACTCTCCCACTCCTCCGCCTCGCTGTCTTTTTCACTCTCATGTTTGCCACTTCGTTGAGGAGAAACAGACTTCTCTTTGGATCGCTGATCCTCAGCGGTTTCTCCCTGTAATGATACGGCATTTGTTTGTAAATAAGATATAATGTACATGTCCAACTTCTGTTTTACGTATAAATCTTACTTACTTAAAAAAAAATCCTAGCACTTACGTTATTTTCAGTAATCTCTATTTCCAGTTTCTCCGTTCCGTGTCTCATGGTGGGTTTCTTGCTCCTTCCCCGTGTCGGGGACACTCCTCTCTGTCTTCTGTCTTCTCCTGTCCTGGTGGGTAGAGACTCCTCTCCCAGCTCTGACTCTGAGTGTCTGGATCTGTGGTAGTCCCCTCCATCCCTCCTCTTTGACATGACTCTCCCCTCCTCATGTCTCTGGTACTGTGGCCTCATGGGCTTCTCTGACTTGTACACGTGTTGTGTTTTGTAGGAGTCCTCATCCATGTTCCTGTACGAAGGGAAGGGGGGCATCCCCTGAGGGCTACCCCGCGGGTGGGGGTACCAGTCTCCCCCCCTGTTTCCCCCCCTCATCCCCTCCCCACTTCCTCCTCCTCTTTCGTCCGCTGATCTGGGACTGATCCGGTCTCGGTCGGAGGGTTTCAGGTACGGCTTGTTCCGTCGATCCTGCATCCTCCCGTTCAGCCTGTCGTCATCCTCTGTACCTCCGTTCCTCCATGGCACCTCCTCCCTTTCCCTCTCTCGTTCTCTGGCCTCATCCCCCTTTCTCATGTGTTTGGCGGTCCAGGAGCCCCGTTCCGGGCCTCCTCGGCAGGGTGCCCCCTGCGGGCTGTGGGCTGAACTACAGGAGGTAAAGCTGGGGCTGTGGGAGCGAGGGCTCAGAGAGCGGCTGATAGGACTACGGGACCGCGCTCTCTCTGGCATGTAGCTGGGAGGAAATAATAGAATTAATATGCAGTTTGTAGTCAGGAAGTAGTGTTGGATAATTTCATCCATTATTTGTCGTCTTCTTCAGGGGATCGAAGAAGACAATCGCATATTACAACAAAATATTGCCGCTAAGAAAATGTACAAGGAAAGAATGAAACAAGTCGCCTTACTGATCATTCTCCTGCATCTCGTCCCTTTCCCTCAGAGAGTTGATATCCTGGATGATTGAATCAACGTCTTTACCTGGTTTCTGTATGAACAGAGCGTTTTACACCATAATATGATACTGTACAGTAGATACAGAACACAGTTGGTGTGAGCTAAATAACAACTGTAATAAACATTTCAACACCACAATGTCAACCCAGTACAACTCACCTTGAGCTGAAGCTCCTTGTATCTCTTGGACATCCTGATCAGTAGTTTCTGATCGTTGATCGTGGCTGGAGTCAGCTGGTAGTATTGAACCATAGCCTGGGCCGCCTCAATGTACGCCATCTCCACAAACGCCTGTGGAGTGAAGAAGAGGAAGAGGAAGAATACTTTATTGATCCATTTTCCCTTACAGTCCAAGAAAATGTGTCTTACATTTACCCCAACCCCTTCAAAAGGCAAACACACACACACAGGTTGGAGATGTTTGCGCAGAGGGTATTCACAGTGCAGGCTGCAACACCCCATGCAGACTTTAGGGCTTAAGTGCCTTGCTAAAGGGCACAACGGCAGTTGAGTGGAGTGAGAGAAAGACACCAGTGTTAGACAACTGTTTGTGACAGTTTAACGTCCTTTTTTTCAAATAACATTTTTGCAATAACATATGTCAAACAAGGTGCGAGCAAATCTTCTATATCCCAGCCAGGTTATCATATTTCATTGGCATCATAAATCAAAAAGACAGTTACAATCTGCTCAGATACATTTCTGGGTAACCAACACCCATGATTTTAGTGTAGTCGAGCCCCTTGAATGTGACGTGGGTGACATTAATGAGTCATTTTAATACAGTGTCTGATAAATGAAATTCTAGAGACTGAGTGAGACATCATGTTCTGTGATAAAATGGTTGGATGGACCGTAGGAAAAAATACATCATTATCACATTACAATGGAAAATGGTCCATGAGAAAAAGGCATCTTCTCGTATTACAAGATAATATGAAGTGGAAACAATTCATCTGGTCCATAGCAACACAGGGGTACTGGTCCATAGCAACACAGGGGTACTGGTCCATAGCAACACAGGGGTATTTGTCCATAGCAACACAGGGGTATTGGTCCATAGCAACACAGGGGTATTTCAAGACATTAGAGAACTGCTCCAGTTGTCAAGGGCATTGACCCTTTTCTCCCAACAAATATATGTGACTAATATTGTGACTAGACTCCACAGGAGAGCAGTAGACGTTAGTGAGGGTAACCGAGGGTTATTTCAAGACGTTCGCAAAGGGCCACACGTCCTTTGGTTTGCGTTTCTCCATGGCAGTTCTTTGTTCATTGAAGTGTGACTTGACTCCTTAGTGGTGCTGTATACATTAGTGAGTATTTGTTCTGCAGTGATATCCCACAGGGCTAATGGCAGTAGCTGTGAGGGTAAAGCGAAACCACAGGTTTGTTCTTTGAGGCATTTCCAACGACTAGGGCTCACTGTGAGGAGTCTGTCGGGATAGGCCTCAGTCATTAAGTTAATCGTTTAATTAATCTTTTAATAATCATCAGGTAAGACCAAAAACGAACTCACTTTTTGGCCATTCTGGGACTGGAGGACTGGAGTTGTGTGCTTGTGTTTGGCGTTGTGTGCTTGTGTTTGGAGAGAATAACATTGTACTGTACCTGGTGGGTAGAGCGCATGAGGATGTAGTTGGTGACTTTCCCGAAGGGCAGTCCCAGGTTGATGACATCATTCTCTGTGCAGCTGCCCTCGGGGAGGTTGCAGATGTGGACGACCCGTCCTGTGATTGATTTCCTGGGTGGAAATGGCTAAAATAAAGAGAAAAATGCATCAGTATGTTTATTACTGTTAAAACATCATACAATTCGTGTAATATTTCACTGTATTTCGTGGATTATTTACACTAGTAAAAGTCTGATTAAAATAATCAATTACAGGTATGCTCTTATCTAAAATGACAAATATGAAAAAACATGTCCGCTTTTAAGAAAACAGCAAAATGATCTGAGAAATGATCAGACAGAAATGCAGTCCATTCTAGGCTGTTGCTGTCTTCTTCCCTCTTTTTGGAAGACTTTTAAGGTCAATGAAAATATTTGAACCTACTTCAGCCACAGACTGTAGACCTAGACTAGACTGTGGGGAACTATTTCCTCTCTAATGTCAAAGCACTTCAACATTATCACTCACACTCAGCTACAGAATGTGATGTATCCCTCCACTCTTAGAGCGTATCCCTCCACCTCAGTGGCTCTGATATAAATAGATCCCTGGTGAAGTGACACGATCGCCGTGACAGCGTGACAATGATAATGAGAGCTTTCTCGCTTGGATTTGGGAACATGTCAGCTGACCATGTACACACACACGCACACACACACACACACACACACACATCCCAGTCATCTTTGTCACTAATCCCTCTGGATTGCCAGAGGGCAGCATAGCCTCGTGGTTACAGTGTTGGACTAGTACCCAAAAGGTTGCAAGATTGAATCCCCGAGCTGACAAGGTACAAAATCTGTCGTTCTGCCCCTGAACAAGGCAGATAACCCACTGTTCCTAGGCCATCATTGAAAATAAGAATTTTTAACTGACTTGCCTAGTTAAATAAAGGTAAAATATAATAAAAATAGCAAGCCCTGCTGCTCCTCTCCTCCTACCTCCTCCCTCAGAGTGGTGAAACTTACACCCAGGGGCAGCACTCTGCTCTGAGGTAAAAACCATTGGCTTCTCGTCTGACTGACTAATGGCCAACAAAGTAAGTGAATGAAGAGGGCGTCAATACTTTTCCCTAACAGCTAGGACACCAGATGTAATGGGAATCAGCATCGTGGGTCAACCTATGGAATATATCAACCACTGTGTTGTTCAGTTGATACAGCACTGGATGTACAGTAACATATGGTACTGTACACTTCTCAGACATTTAATGTTCACTTACAGGAAGACATTCAACATATCTTTATTTTTTATGTATCTGTAATCTTTAATTCTGCATTGTTGGAAAAAAGACCCGTAACTAAGTATTTTGCTGTTAGACTACACCTGTTGTTTACAAAGAATGTGACAAATACAATTTGATTTGATTTGGATTTGGAAATTCCAGGCCAAACCGGGATCGTTCCTAACCCTAACTTTCACCTTCAGATCACTTCAAAGCAAAATGTGTTTATGTGTCACATAAAACAGCACTGACAGACAGTCCCTGACGCCCGGGGTTTTGGGTGACCATGATATTACCCAGGACGGTCATAAATCCCTCCATGTTCTCCCCTAATCTCTGCCCTCTCTACTGTACAATATGTCAGTTAGTGCTGAATTTCTTCAGATCAGATTTATAAGAACAACAACACTGCAGCCTATCAGACCTGATCTGTCCGTAACCATGACATTACCCCAGAGACGGGCTACCCAGCTAGCCTGATAGACAGTTCCCCTCTTACCTCTACCCTTTGTCCTCTCTGCCTTCTGTAAAATGTCCGGTAGTGCTGGATTTCTTCCGAGAATATTCCCTTTACATGTAAGAACAACACTGTAGCCTGACTAGGGTTGCAAAGGGAGGGTATATTAGTGGTAACTTTCTAAGTTTACCAGTACACTACCAGAATTTTGGTAACTTTCAAGGCATTTATGGAATTTTATAGTGGCCTTTTTAGGTACCGTAATTTCCGGACTATAAGCCGCAACTTTTTTCCCAGGCTTTGAATGTCGCGGCTTAAACAATGACGCGGCTAATATATGGATTTTTCCAGCTTTGAATTTTTTTTCTCCAAAAACGTGCTCAGTTTTTTGGCGGCATGAAGCTTTCATTAGACCAATGAAATTGCCGAACGGGTTAAGGTCAAACAACTATTTTTGTTTACTGTTTAGATTAAATCGAGCGCTCTCAAACTTCCCATCATTCTGATTACGGTAGTCATTTTGTCACCCTGATTCCTGGGGGCACAACAAAGTATTTGCAGCCACTCGACATCAGTGTAAATCGTGCATTTAAGGTGGCCTCCGTGTTCAGCGGGAGGCTTGGATGACAAGTGGGGAGAAATCCTTCACTAAAACGGGCCGCATGCGAAGAGCAACTTATGGTCAAGTCTGCCAGTGGGTCCAGACAGCGTGGAGTATTGTCAAAAAATCCACTATCATCACCGGGTTTCGAAAGGCCGGACTGCTGCGTGTTGAAGAGGGCTCAGCGGGGGATTTGCCTCCGGATGAAAGTGTCGAGAGCGACAATGAAAACGATCCAATATCGGATGAAGCAATTCTGAGGCTATTCAATAGTCCGGAAATTACGGTATTTAAGATTATCTCTAACATAATAAAATAAGATGATTTAAAAACAGAGAAATAGAATGACAAAGCTGTACAACATGCTAAATATAAACCATCAACTTAGTGAATACCATTGGTGTTAAATATGAGCATTTCAGCATGAAGTATCCTTTATTTATTTTTACACACAGTTATTTATTTTACTATGCCAATATGTCTTTGTTGTAAATGTTTTGTCGCCAAACTAGTGGCAGTTGTGAAAAAGTCAATAGTTGGAAGAGTTGCAGAGTTAATTGAAAATAATGCTATTGTTGATTAGAAGCTTTTTTCATTAGTTAGGCTATTCTCTCTTGAAACTGGACAATATGGATACATATATAAAAAATGACTACTTTAAAAAAAGGTTATTCGAGTATAAATTACCAAAGTTACCATAGACTGCCAGAGATTACCTGTTAATTACCAAAATTACTGAAAGTTCTGTTAACTTATGTAAATTACCGGTAGTTTTGCAACCCTAAGCCTGACGGGCCTAAACTGTCCTTAACCATGATACTACCCAGAGAACCATGATTCTACCCCAGTGACGGGCCGTCCAGCCTGCCTGACAGACAGACACACATGTGGGACAGTCTGGGATCTGATTCTCCTGGGTCTGGGCCTGTCAGTAACTGTAGCCAGGGCCAGGGATGGTGTTGTTTTTATAAGGAACTTGTACAGAGGAAATCTAGCACCCCCGTAACGTCCCTGATGCGAGTTTGAGTAATGCCCAACGATCTTCTGTAAACTAACTTAACTGTCTTGTTAAGAAAATCAAACTTGCATTGTGCTTGATGGTCCCTATACACCAGGTCACAGGCTAAAATGGGGGAACTCTTACCAGTGTATCTGTATAGCTACCTATTTCCACTAAGGAACACTGCTACATTTGATAGTAGACAGAAAACTAGACCATACTAGTAGATGTGATGAGTTGGGAAAGTTGTGTCAAAAGAACATTGCTACTATGCTGCTACCCTATAATCCTTCCCTCACCCCAAGATTAGAACCAAGATGTTACACCACAAGATTAGAACCAAGATGTTACACCACAAGATTAGAACCAAGATGTTACACCACAAGATTAGAACCAAGATGTTACACCACAAGATTAGAACCAAGATGTTACACCACAAGATTAGAACCAAGATGTTACACCACAAGATTAGAACCAAGATGTTACACCACAAGATTAGAACCAAGATGTTTCACCACAAGATTAGAACCAAGATGTTACACCCCAAGATTAGAACCAAGATGTTACACCACAAGATTAGAACCAAGATGTTACACCACAAGATTAGAACCAAGATGTTACACCACAAGATTAGAACCAAGATGTTACACCCCAAGATTAGTAGGTAGTTTATGTGAAGAACATTGCTACTGTGCTGCTACCCTAGACTAATCCGCTATCCCCAATGTTAATCTATCCAAAGCCCTGATTGCCTACAGGGTTAAATAACTGTCGTTTAACTGCCTCTGGCACGCCACCTGATTTTAACGGTTTCAGATATGAGAGTGATAATTCTATTAGCGGCTCTGTGCCAACTACCACTAGGCTAAGCTAGCTAGCTAGCGTGCACACACACACACACACACACACACGAAAGGTCACAGCAGCCCAGTCAGTAAACAGCTACAAAAATAGACAGCAACAGGCTGTTAATGTCCTTGAGGTGAAAGAGGGAACAAGAGTCTTGCCACCGGTCCGGCCGGTCATCGGGGTTGTATCAGTCAGAGTGTTTGCCTTGTAAATATGTGGTCCAGCGATCTGGACACTTGTTCATGCTTTTACATCCTTTGGATCCATAAATTGAGGGTCAAACAGTATCTGTTTCTGGGCTTGGGGAAGATGTTGATGCTTCTAAATCACAGATCTTGGATCAGATTACCCTAGTCATAAACCATTAGGAGGATGACTGTCTGACCTTGTATCAGTGGTTATGGGCTAGACTTGTTCATACTTTTATACAGCCTGAGCCTTACCCCTGACTTGAGGGTCATACAGTGTAAATGTTCTTGGGCTGTGGAAAGGTGTCAACACTTCTTAAACACAGCTCTAGCATTTTTTTTATTTAACCTTTATTTTACTAGGCAAGTCAGTTAAGAACAAATTTGTATTACAATGGCAGCCTAGGAACAGTGGGTTAACAGTGGGCTTGATCATGGGCAGAACGACAGATTTTTACCTTGTTAGCTCGGGGATTCGATCTAGCAACCTTTCGGTTACTGGCTCAACGCTCTAACCACTAGGCTACCCGCAGTAGCAATGACATTACCCCTTGCTTCAATTTTAACCATTGGAAGGGCCTGACATTGTATCAGTGGTTAAAGACAATTTCTTTACTATAAATCTATGTACTGTAGTGTATTGCAGATTAAAATAATATATTATTTCAAGCCATAATCCCCAAAAGGACCAAAAGGTCCTTACGTTGACATTGGACATTGTTAGTGTGTATATTACTAATTTAGCTGATCTACAACAGCTGTGGATGGACTGGAGTGTTGCTGTTGATTAGTGTGTGGAGGCTGAAAATGGCAGATGATTTACACATCTCGTAAACATGTGTAATTTCCATTTCCATCATTTAGCAGACGCTCTTATCCAGAGCGACTTACAAATTGGTAATGCGATGCTACTGGCGGCAGAGAAGTCAGGCGCAGGAGAGCGGAAACTGATTTACAGTGGTTGTGTTTAATAACCATAAACCACCGTCAACAGAATAATACAATCAATGGGTCAAACAAAACCCGGTAAATACCAGCATACTGTGCACAAGCACTACAACAAACAATTACGGACAAGGACATGAGGGGGGGACAGAGGGTTAAATACAAAACATGTAATTAATGGAATTGGAACCAGGTGTGATGGAAGACAAGACAAAACCAATGGAAAATGAAAAGTGGATCGGCGATAGATAGAAGGTTGGTGATGTCGACCGCCGAACGCCGCCCGAACAAGGAGAGGGACCAACTTCGACGGAAGTGGTGACAGTACCCCCCTTTGACGAGCAGCTCCAGCAGCGCGTCAACACCGGCCTCAGGGACGACCCGGAGGGCGAGGCGCAAGGCGATCCGGACGAAGACGGTGGAACTCCTGCAGCATTGAAGGGTCCAACATGTCCTCGACCGGAACCCAGCACCTCTCCTCCGGACCGTACCCCTCCCACTCCACGAGATACTGAAGGCCCCTTGCCCGGCGCCTCGAATCCAGTATGGAGCGAACGGAGTACGCCGGAGCCCCCCCGATGTCCAGAGGGGGCGGAGGAACCTCCCACACCTCAGACTCCTGGAGCGGGCCAGTCACCACCAGCCTGAGGAGAGACACATGGAACGAGGGGTTAATACGGTAATCGGGTGGAAGCTGTTACCTATAACAAACCTTGTTCACTCTCCTCAGGACTTTAAATGGCCCCAGAAACCGTGGACCCAGCTTCCGGCAGGGCAGGCGGAGGGGCAGGTTTCGGGTCGAGAGTCAGACCCGGTCCCCCGGTGTTCACTGCGGTGGCGATCTGCGTTCTTCTTTTGGCGTGTCACTGCCCGCTGAAGGTGGACACGGACGGCTTCCCATGTCTCCTCAACGTGCTTGAACCAGTCGTCCCCCGCAGGAACCTCGGTCTGATTCTGATGCCAAGGCGCCAGAACCGGCTGGTACCCCAGTACGCACTGGAAGGGAGAGAGGTTAGTGGAGGAGTGGCGGCGCGAGTTCTCTGCCATCTCGGCCCAGGGCACAAACGCCGCCCACTCCCCCGGCCGGTCCTGGCAATAGGACCACAGAAACCTACCCACATCCTGGTTCACTCTCTCCACCTGCCCATTACTCTCGGGGTGAAACCCTGAAGTAAGGCTGATCGAGACCCCCAGACGTTCCATGAATGCCTTCCAGACCCTAGACGTGAACTGGGGACCCCGATCAGACACTATATCCTCAGGCACCCCTTAGTGCCGGAAGACGTGTGTAAACAAGGCCTCCGCTGTCTGTAGGGCTGTAGGGAGACCGGGCAGAGGGAGGAGACGACAGAACTTAGAGAAACAATCCACAACGACCAGGATCGCGGTGTTAGCCTGTGAGAGTGGAAGATCAGTCAGAAAATTCACCAACAGGTGCCACCAAGGCCGCTGTGGAACGGGTAAGGAGTGTAGCTTACCTCTGGGCAAGTGCCTAGGAGCCTTACACTGGGAGCACACCGAGCAGGAGGAAACATAAACCCTCACATCCTTAGCCAGTACCTCCCGCTCAAACAGCGCACTGTCCGACCAATCCCAGGATGACCAGAGGAGGGTGACATGTGGGCCCAATAGATCAATCGGTCATGAACAACAGACTGGACGTACAGACGCCCAGCGGGACACTGGACAGGAGCGGGCTCTGCACGTAACGCCTGCTCTATGTCCGTGTCCAGCTCCCACACTACCGGCGGGGAGTATGGGAGTGGGATCGTACGTCCTCTGTACGTCCTCGTACGTCCTCTGTACGTCATCTGTGTCATACAGCTGGGACAATGCGTCTGCCTTTACGTTCTGGGAGCCTGGTCTGTAGGAAAGGGTAAACACAAAACGGGTGAAAAACATGGCCCACCTTGCCTGGCGAGGCTTCAGTCTCCTCGCTGCCCGGATGTACTCCAGATTGCGGTGGTCAGTCCAGATGAGAAAAGGGTGTCTAGCCCCCTCAAGCCAATGTCTCCACACTTTCAAGGCCTTGATGACAGCCAACAGCTCCCGGTCCCCAACGTCATAGTTTTGCTCCGCCGGGCTGAGCTTCTTTGAGAAGAAGGCACAGGGGCGGAGCTTCGATGGCGTACCCGAGTGCTGAGAGAGCACCTCTCCTATCCCAGCCTCGGACGCGTCCACCTCCACTATGAACGCCAAAGAAGGATCTGGATGGGCCAGCACGGGAGCCGAGGTAAACAGAGCCCTCAGGTGACTAAAAGCCCTGTCCGCCTCAGCCGACCACTGCAAATGCACCGGGCCCCCTTCAGCAGTGAGGTAATGGGAGCCGCTACCTGAACAAAACCTCGGATAAACCTCCGGTAGTAGTTGGCAAACCCTAAGAACCGCTGCACCTCCGTTACCATGGTGGGAGTCGGCCAATTACACACGGCTGAAATGCGGTCACTCTCCATCTCCACCCCTGAGGTGGAAATGCGATACCCTAGGAAGGAGACGGATTGCTGGAAAAACAAGCATTTCTCAGCCTTGACGTACAGGTCATGCTCCAACAGGCGACCATGCACCCTGCGCACGTGGGACACATGCTCGGCGCATGTAGCGGAGTATATCAGAATGTCATCAATATACACCACTACACCCTGCCCGTGCAGGTCCCTGAAAATCTCATCTACAAAGGCTTGGAAGACTGATGGCGCATTCATCAACCCGTACGGCATGACGAGGTACTCATACAGTGAGGGAAAAAAATTTGATCCCCTGCTGATTTTGTACGTTTGCCCACTGACAAAGAAATGATCAGTCTATAATTTTAATGGTAGGTTTATTTGAACAGTGAGAGACAGAATAACAACAAAATAATCCAGAAAAATGCATGTTAAAAATGTTATAAAATGATTTCCATTTTAATGAGGGAAATAAGTATTTGACCCCTCTGCAAAACATGACTTAGTACTTGGTGGCAAAACCCTTGTTGGCAATCAGAGGTCAGACGTTTCTTGTAGTTGGCCACCAGGTTTGCACACATCTCAGGAAGGATTTTGTCCCACTCTTCTTTCCAGATCTTCTCCAAGTCATTAACGTTTCGAGGCTGACGTTTGGCAACTCGAACCTTCAGCTCCCTCCACAGATTTTCTCTGGGATTAAGGTCTGGAGACTGGCTAGGCCACTCCAGGACCTTAATGTGCTTCTTCTTGAGCCCCTCCTTTGTTGCCTTGGCCGGGTTTATTGGGTCACTGTCATGCTGGAATACCCATCCACGACCCATTTTCAATGCATTTTCAATGCCTCGTCCATCGTCCCTTTGATGTGGTGAAGTTGTCCTGTCCCCTTAGCAGAAAAACACCCCCAAAGCATAATGTTTCCACCTCCATGTTTGACGGTGGGGATGGTGTTCTTGGGGTCATAGGCAGCATTCCTCCTCCAAACACGGCGAGTTGAGTTGATGCCAAAGAGCTCCATTTTGGTCTCACCTGACCACAACATTTTCACCCAGTTGTCCTCTGAATCATTCAGATGTTCATTGGCAAACTTCAGACAGGCATGTATATGTGCTTTCTTGAGCAGGGGGACCTTGCCGGCGCTGCAGGATTTCAGTCCTTCCCGGTGTAGTGTGTTACCAATTGTTTTCTTGGTGACTATGGTCCCAGCTGCCTTGAGATCATTGACAAGATCCTCCCGTGTAGTTCTGGGCTGATTCCTCACCGTTCTCATGATCATTGCAACTCCACGAGGTGAGATCTTGCATGGAGCCCCAGGCCGAGGGAGAATGACAGTTATTTTGTGTTTCTTCCATTTGCGAATAATTGTACCAACTGTTGTCACCTTCTCACCAAGCTGCTTGGCGATGGTCTTGTAGCCCATTCCAGCCTTGTGTAGGTCTACAATCTTGTCCCTGACATCCTTGGAGAGCTCTTTGGTCTTGGCCATGGTGGAGAGTTTGGAATCTGATTGATTGCTTCTGTGGACAGGTGTCTTTTATACAGGTAACAAACTGAGATTAGGAGCACTCCCTTTAAGAGTGTGCTCCTAATCTCAGCTCATTACCTGTATAAAAGACCTGGGAGCCAGAAATCTTTCTGATTGAGAGGGGGTCAAATACTTATTTCCCTCATTAAAATGCTAATCATTTTATAACATTTTTGACGTGTTTTTCTGGATTTTTGTTGTTGTTATTTTGTCTCTCAGTGTTCAAATTAACCTATCATTAAAGTCCTTACTAATGGACTACGGTCAAATAGCTTCTCTATACACAGAGGTACCAGACAGCGCTGTCCTCTGTCCCCCCTCCTATTTGCACTTGTTATGGAACCACTGGCCGAGGCCATCAGGGTAACGCCTGCTATACAGGGGCTGCTCATTGGTGATGTTCACCATAAAATAAGCTTGTATACTGATGATGTCCTGATATTTATTTCTAATCCCGAGACTTCAATCACATCTCTGATTAACACTATTGAGTTATTCAGCGAATTCTCAGGCTACAAGATTAACCTAACTAAATCAGAGGCTATGCCACTTGGTAACCTTCACTCTGTACCTAACACTTCTCCCCCCTTCCCTTTTAAATGGTCTCCCTCAGGTTTTACGTATCTGGGTATATTTGTAACTCCTAAATTCCAACAAATGTACAAAGCCAATTTTGTTCCCTTGTTTGACACAATAAGACAGGATCTGGAGCGCTGGAACTCTCTTCCGATTTCATGGTTGGGTAGAATATCCCTCTTGAAAATGAACATTTTACCTAGGCTACTTTACCCAATCCAAATGATCCCAGTATTACTCTCCAATAAGGTAATAAAGGATGTAAATGGATGGCTAAGTTCCTTTATATGGAGTAAACGCAAGCCAAGACTTAAGATGGCAATATTGCAGCTGCCAAATTCTATGGGTGGCTTGGATCTACCCAATATCAGGCTCTATCAGTGGTGTGCCCACCTATGTTATATCTCAGACTGGATCACAAAAGATGACTCCTCTATTTGGTTAGACATTGAGACTTCTCTTTCAAAATACCCTTTACAGGACCTTTTGTTTCTCACAAGTTTCAAGTCTGTAAAAGATCACTGTAACAACCCCATTACACTTAACACACTCAAAGTATGGAGGTCAGTTCAACGTTTCCTGGGAAGGTCCAAACTAACCTCTGCTCTTACCCCAATTCTTAACAACCCAGATTTTGTCCCAGGATTGCTGGATGCTGGCTTTAACGTTTGGCTTAATAAGGGCATACGCAGACTAAATGACTTATTTGTGGATAAGATTTTATTGTCATTTGAGCAGATGGTCGAGAAATATCAACTCCCAAAGCAGGACTTTTTCCGTTTCCTACAAGTAAGACACTATATTCTGAAGAGCACCACCTTAATTGGTAACCCTGATATGTCTGTCATTGAAAGAATGCTTTTTTCCCCACAAAGGAAAATGTCTGTAAGTCTGTTTTATGATGCTTTAAGGTCCTTTTCCGCTGTCGACACACAGAGAGTGAAACAAGTGTGGGAGAAAGAACTGTCTGCTACCATTGACGAAGAGATGTGGGAGGACATTTGGAAATATGCAAAAACAATATCTATATGTAATCGTACTAGAGCAATTCAATTAAGAATAATACACAGATTGCATATATCCCCAAATCGCAGACATGCATTTAGCCCCGCTTCCTCCTCTCCTCAGTGTCTCAAATGTAAAACTGATACAGGCACCCTAACACATTGTTTATGGTCATGTCCCAAAATACAAAGATATTGGTCTGGTGTTCTGCAAGAGATTGAAAAGATCCTAGGGGTCGATCTAGAATTGGGCCCAGTTTCTCTACTGTTAGGTCTCCCTAGTAGGCATGTAACTTCTGTGGGTAAGAGGAGGCTTTACAACATCCTCACCTTCGCAGCGAGAAAAAACATACTTTTACAGTGGATTAGTGATAAGGTTCCCTCTATTAAAGATTGGCATAAGATACTATTTGAATGGGTCCCGTTGGAATATCTGACATGTACATTGCACTCTAAGACAGATCAGTTCTACAAAGTATGGGAACCTTACCTAAATTACCTAGAACCTGAAGTATCAGCTATTATGCTGCAAGGATTCTCTTAGAATGGTGATCTATGTATTCCAGAATTACACTGTACGGTCCGTGTGAGGAACTCAACTTCTTGGTTTAAACTGAGCATTTTATTTTATTTATTTATTATGTCTTTATTGTTATTTTTTTTCTGTTTATGTTTGTTTAAAATGTATGTATTGAGGGATGCAATGAGGGGGATGGGGTGAGAGAAGCGGGGAGAGGGAAACGGTGGGTGTGTGTGTACGTGCGTGCATACATACGGATATGTGTAAGCGAGTGCTGTTTTTTTTGCCTTGTCTTTGTTGTTGTATCTCTTAATATGGGTGAAAATTGTGAAACTCCAATAAAAAATACTGTTACAAAAAAAAAAACCTATCATTAAAATTATAGACTGATAATTTCTTTATCAGTGGGCAAACGACAAAATCAGCAGGGGATCAAATACTTTTTTCCCTCACTGTACATGATGTCAGAGCTCAGGCTTTGCGCTTCACAGCTATGAATGGGTTTTGACTGACAACCATTCTGAACATGAGCACCGCGAGCGACAAGAAGTTGCCTCCCCCCTCCCTCACGCTAATTGGGCAACTTTTAGCAAATGTTTGGTTGTCCGAGTGAGGTAAATTCTGTAAATTACGAGGACTCTATGTATTTTGAAAGATGAGACGATGAGGATTATTATAAATACCCCTTCGATGTCATACAAGCAAGCCAAACATCTGTCAGTCCAAATGTGCACTTCACATGTCCATATCATGTTTGATGTACAGTTACAAGATGACATGGTGTTATACCCTGGGTTGTCCTGAACAGAATGAGTCTGTTTGTTGTATTGTGAAGACAATGTGCCGCGGACCACGCATCTGAATGCTCTGATGACTCTATTTTGTCGTGTCTTTGGCATCATTAAACTGAAGACATGTTTATCAAATAACTCTGTAATTATTATTAAGCGATTAAACTGATTAATCGTGTAACTGTAATTAACTAGGAGGTCGTGGCACCAAGGAAAATATTCAGATTACAAAGTTATAATTTTCCTAATATAACTTTCAGATATTATAATCTGAGTCTTCTGATTAATGATGTATTAGTTTACCTCACGTCAGTCTCATTCCAAACGTCGTAAATTGTTGGTTATCTGCACAAACCCAGTCTTCACTAAGTCATCCATACATCAACTGTCTTAAAATCATTTATTTACTAATCTAAGTAATTCACAGAAATGCATAACAAACAGTAGGTATCGTTACAAAGAAATGATAAAGGAATGTGCCCTAGTGGGCTAAACCGGCATGGTGGCTTGTTAGACAAAAGTGGGGTGGGGTCAGCTGAGAAGGCACTACAGAGTTGATACATTTTAACAATTGAAATGCTAATCCTTTGCACATGAACGCTCACTCATTCGGGAACAATTGCAATCAATATATATATTTACGCTCAGTGTGTCGTTGGGATCTTTGTTGGAGAGTTTTGTTCTGTTGGAGAGTCTGTCCTCTCTCTCTCTCTCTCTCTCTCTCTCTCTCTGTCGTGGTTAGAATAGGTAGTTCAGAGTGACATTCATTAATGTCGTTATAGGACGGATGTTTCGTTGGTCTTCACGTTCAATGATACCGAATTCCTAGCTGCAGACTAGTAATTAATATCAAAGACTTGTTATTATTCTGTCGGTATCAATAGTCTAAGAGTTTAACCACGTGGTATGGTTAAAGTTCAGAATGAGGAATGTATGGTCAAACCTTGGCCCTCTCGTTCTCGAGGTAAGCTGGTCTGGTGACAGAAACCCTGGGTGGGGGTTATATTCGGAATACAGAAAAAGGCTGTCTCATGACGCCAGGTCCTGTCTGTGTCCCTGGGGGCGTGCCAAGGACTTAGTTAAGACTCCAAAGGGAATTTGAGTTTCCTTCATTAAACAGTCCAAAATCACATTTACACAATTTCACAAACAGTTCCATCCTTATTCATTCATTTTACAAAACCATTAGATATAAGTCTCACAACTGAGGCTATTATATAAACAGAGCCATGGTAATGTGGCCGTATTGTCTCTCATGAGTTTCACAAAATTGTACCAAACGGACCAGTTCGTAGCTGGATTCTTCACCGATCTTTTATACCTTCTCCAGACCATAAATGTAATTCGGTTCTCCAGTCCTGTGAGGTGGAAGAATTCCTTTGTCTCTCCATGAAAACACTCTGTCTCTTTATACTGTGGCCATGAGGCGGGACATTTTCTTAGGAATTTACGACCCCTTCTGACCACAGCAGCCTGAGTGTAGGAGACAGAGGGAGATGGTGAAGAAGTAGGGGGATGGTGCAGGGGGAGGGGGTCAACTGTGCTCGCTGTACCCAAAGAGGGCAACGTCATGACAATTTCATGCGCACCAAATGTACGATCTGCTTCTCTGAATTGCCTTGTGAAAGCCTTACACTGTAAGATCCTATTTTATAACTTCGCTAGTCATGTTTGCAATAGACCAAGCTTTTAAATGATGCTCACCAGACCCTGACTGCGATTTAATGGACCACTTTACACTCTCAACCAAACCTTTAATTTTGAACTCTACTTTACACTCTCAACCAAACCTTTAATTTTGAACTATACACTTTACACTCAACCAAACATTATGACTAGCAGCGTGCTGTTCCCCTCGAGAGACATTCCTGTTTGTTTATCCAACGTTGGATGATCGTTAGATCCTTGTCGTTGTACGACCAGGGTGCTGACCACAACGTTCACAGTTTCTCCCGGCGTTCCTAAAACAGAGGGCCGGCCATGCCTTGGATCGCCGTGGAGTCCCCTTGGTTTAAAACTCAACCTCTTTGCACCGCCAAGCCCTCCTGTGGATCTGTGTGTGTGCTTGAGGTCTCAATTCTGTTTCAGTTATTTTGTTTGGCCGTTAAATGAAAGACACATTTGCATATTTTTTTCATGTGTAATGCATTGTAGTTCAGCCCTATAATTAATTGGACTCTGCATATCAGTACTACTACTAAATATAAATGAAGATATCAGCAGTGCTTGTATCAGGTACTTTGAGTTTGAGAAAAACAAATTGCAAAGACCTAGGCTATGAACACAAATCATTATGTTATAATAATTTTGAACTTGATATTCAAGTGTACTACTACAAAATCACAAAAGTCTCAAACCATACCATAGACTAGTTGACAGTTTAGCTGATAGAGTATCTGTTGACTATTATATATTTTTTAACAGACCACCAAAGTCATTTTTCTATAGGCTACCCTGCAAGACTTGTATTTTGCTGGGAACAACACAACCTCCATCTGTTGGGTTGTTGGTAGCAGGGACAGGTGTAGTGTTTACAGGGCTAACATTAGCACACCACTGACATGATAAAAGGCCTCGTAAATAAAAGGGTGTCAAACAGATACATAGGTTTCTGTGGAAGCCTTTCTAGCCTGGTCCCATATCTGTTTGTGCTTGCCAACTTGGTAAGACCGAACAGACAGGTCGGGAGCCAGGCTAGTTTTTTGTAGGAGTTCCACAATTCGCATCAAATGCTTTTAAATCTCCAATAAAAGTTGTTGCCTAACAACAGTTGACAATGATAAAAGGTGTTGCCTAACAACAGTTGACAATGATAAAAGGTGTTGCCTAACAACAGTTGACAATGATAAAAGGTGTTGCCTAACAACAGTTGACAATGATAGAAGGTGTTTCCTAACAACAGTTGACAATGATAAAAGGTGTTGCCTAACAACAGTTGACAATGATAAAAGGTGTTTCCTAACAACAGTTGACAATGGAGACATATGTTTGTTGGTGCAATGCAATAGGCATCAGTGTGTTGTTCCAAGGAAGAAATGTGAACATGTTTATAGTGGAAAGGGATGGAGGCCTATTCCAAGTTGTCAGTTTGAATCAAAATAGTGATAAAGCAGACACGCAACACAAAAAACATGATGGGACTTCAGCTCCATATTTTCTCGCTATAGATGGCTATCACTCAGTTGAATCCTCAATCCAATGATTTAAAAATACTTAACCTCGGACAAAAAAATAGCTAAAAAAGTTTCCTCGATTAATTCCACAGATAAAATGGCCACCTATAAATGTCACGCTGAAATAGCCCGACAAGCCGTCATGGCGATACTCTACACCTCAAGTAAACCCAAGTAAGACCTCACTTCAAAAAGTATGCTGCCAGACACACACACACACAGATGCGCACAGACACACACACATACGGATGCAGGCACACACGTCACCCCTCTCCTCACCACCTCTCCTGATGGAGAGGGTGTCTTGGCCACGTGGCACCTCCAAGCCAAGGTGCGCTGTCATATGGTGTAACGGGGTGTAACAACTGTTTCTTACATATACCACATGGCACAAATAATATAATATAACAGAATAAAATAAAATAGAATGGATCATTGGTGAAAAAGGATGAATCTATCATTAAAAAAATATATACTGAAAATGAAATAACACACGTAAAAAGATCTATTCATACTCCAAATAAATGAATACCAAAAATTCAACAGTTACATGTATAAACCGTTATTATCTGGCCAAAGCCTGCGGGGGTTTAGTATCTGTGTAACTACATCTTCGCATAAGGTTGCGATTTAATCAGATAGACCCCTTTCATCACTAAAGAGAAAGCTGAAATCTGTGTTTACAAGCCAGGCATTTAATTATATAGTTTGTAGGATATATAAGTTACAAATCAAATCAAATCAACACACAACAACAACAAATAGTATAAAAAGAAACAAAAATGAACCAGGATTATGAAAACCTATCTTGCCACAGCCAATGTATTTTTTTTGCAGTTTAGCACTGTAGAGTCCTCGCATATGGTTGTGATAAAGTCCATTAGACCCGTTTTATCACTAATACGCAAACTTAAATCTGTTCATTTCACACACGCGTTTTCAAGCCAGGCATTTAATTACATAGTTTGCCGGAGATATCCATTTAAATGGAGTTAAGTTGTCTAGCAAAGACAAAAGCTGCTCTCTGGATCCACAGCTGTCAACAAGGCCCTTCGCTGGTCCGTTATTATTCACTGACACAACACACAACATCATCCGCCACCACAGCTTAGATATCCTAATAGATATCCGTATGCTCAAAATCAGAGAGATATGGATGGAAGCCAGTGGTCAAACTAAAACAAGAGTGCACATCTCAGTCAATATGGTTATTTAGTTCTTGAAATAAAAAATATACTGTATTTAAAAATACATCAAATAAGTAGAACTGACTAGAGAAACACTGCCATACAACAAGAAAAATACACCTTGGCACAAATACATAGCCTGCTATGTGCCCCCATGTTGGGCCCCTGTGTTGAGCCCTTCCTCTGCCATGCTCTCTCTAGGCACAGAGGCATGCCAGGGCATAGGTGGAACAAGGTGACGTGTCTAACCAGCTTTCTCACAGACACACAACACATCACACACCAAATTAAATATACGTTGATTAATTATGTAGGAATAGACACATTCAATTCAATTATATTAATAACTTTAAGAGCAGAGACTGTGCGCCAAAGATGGTGGTCAAATTAAAATACTTCACTGAGGCCATTTACCATTGACAAAAATGGTCAGTTCTTGTCTACTTGAGCTGTGATAGCATGGGTCTGGTCTACTTAGTTCATTGACTTCCATTGAAACAGAAAAAATGAGGGAGTGGGATGTCTCTCTTCCGTCTCTGCTGTGCGCAAAGTAGAGAATCCCGCACATGCGAAGAAGCTTCAGACCTTTAGCTGTCAGGAAGAGGGTTCCAGAAAACATGGATCTGCAGCCACGCCGTAACTTTAATTAATAAGCCATACTAAATGCTTTTTAGTGTTTTATAAATGATTGTAATGCATATAATGCTTAGAATTTGCAATGCTTATAAATGTTTATAAATGCACTATTACTACTAACTTATTGATAGTGTATTTACTATGTATAAATAGTTGATGCATGCTGTCTAGTTAAATTAAAGTAATATTTTATATTATAAAGTTATTATAAAGTGTTACCATAAAATCAATCTGTCATTCAGCCCAAATGTACTATATGTATTTCACAAAAGCATGTATTCACTAATCTTGATATACAAAAGCCAAAACATTGACCTTTAAATTGTTTAATCATGCTTATTAATGAAAGTTATTGTAAGGCGTTACCCCAAACTACAGTCCTTATATCTCATTCAGTAGGGCATTTCCAGTTTCTGTTTCACAGCAGCAGCCTAACTGATATTGATAAGAGAAAGCCAAACATTTATCTGACCTTTTACAAGTTTAAGTAACCCAAACTGTACAATCTGTCGTTGTAGCCTACACGTATTTACATCCACACACAGCAGTAGCACATATCCCCTAATCTTGATAAGCGAAAGCCAAAACATTTGTCTGACCTTTGACCCAGGTGGGAGTTGGGTAAATCCAGCCCCTGACATGGGATAGGTCCTCATTACTCCAGCTGGTAGGTTAGCTCCGGATGATACATCTGGATAAATGTGGAGGAAACGGGAACGACAGGACCATGAAACACATGGGATTGGGGAAGTTTATGTTGTGTTAATTCTTGACTGTGAAGAAACCAGAAAATCACAATGACCTATGTTAAAATGTTGTCATGCTATCCTAGTTTTGCTTGTTATGTTTGTATCATGGCTGTTCTTGAAATTAAAGGACCAGTCTACATCACAAGCTCACCTTAAAAATAAAAAATAAAACATATTGGCTCCGATAAGAAAATACCACATTTCTATTATTTTATTATTTTTATTTAACCTTTATTTAACTAGGCAAGCCAGTTAAATACAAATTCTTATTTACAATGACGGCCTACCCCGGCCAAACCCGGACGACTCTGGGCCGTCCTATGGGACTCCCAATCACGGCCGGATGTGTTACAGCCTGGAATCGAACCAGGGACTGTAGGGACACCTCTTTCACTGAGATGCAGTGCCTTAGACCACTGCGAAACTCGGGAGCCCAAAAATAAGTTGTACTCTCAAAATACTGTAATCTTTACTGAAAAAAACTATAAACCCCAGACAAATAGTGTAAAAATACAAGTTGCACAATTAGTAATAGTAATTTACATCGGTATTACAAGTTTTATTTGTGTTTTATAAGTACTATATTGAGATGATATCAACACATCAAGTTAGCCCGATCTGCTCCCTACTCCCTAGATCGAAAAATCCAAAATGAGAACCATGCCATGCACCCTGCAGTCTAAAAATAGCAGCAGTTCCACCCCCATCTACTGCATATCTACCACATATCACATATTTCCCCTCTTAAAAACACCACAACATTGACCTCAACCTCCAACCCGAAGTCTTTGAGACACAGACACACACACTCCAACCTACCTTGATTAGCGGTGGAAGAGTAAGCCATGGAGTTATTCACCCCGACGTTGTTTAGGCATCCTTCAGACGACCCGGCGGGACCGTAGTGGACGGCTCCGGCTGTGATTGTAGCACTGCGGACAGAACCGGACGCCACGAGAGGCTTGTTTTAGTTTCCTGACTAACTGATTGAGTGATCTGACTACCTGCACTGCTCTGTCCTCCCTGGCTAGTCTATCTTGCTGACTAACGGAAAAGTAAACGTATGAAAGAAAATTAAATAAAGAATTTTGCACACTCTATATATAGTATATCCCAATGATTTAATGGGTATTAATTACACCAATGTTTTGGGCATTATGGCCCTTCTGCAGGGACGCTACCGGAGACGAGTTTTAGATTTCTGACAGACTGACTGACCACCCTCCCCTCGACTGTCCATGCCTGGCTGTTGCTATATCTTGTGACGGGGGACCTCAAGTCTCATATTCAAAAGCCATTAAGACTGTATATGGAACACAAGTGTAAAATCAAATGCCTCGGCTGTCCGGGGAGATTTACTTTGGGAATAACGGAGGAGATTAGATTAAGGTGAAGACATGACTTAATGGTCACGAGTATAACGATTAAACTTACAAAACAAGGACAGAAACTAATACATTAAGTAACTTATCCTCTTTTATAAAGCATTTTATAAAGCATGTATAAACAGGTATAATGGCTTAATCGTGAATGTTTTTACAATTTTGTAGCCTATATCTGACTGAAACGTACCCTAAGAACAAACTTTCAGTGAAGCACATGCTACACAACTGCTACACAACACAAAAACACGTTTTTGATAATACTTTGCAATAAGGTACACTTTCTAAAGCGTTTCTAATTATGTTATTAATGATTTATAATGCATTTACAAATGATTAAATAACCATTAATGTAGTTATAAACCCTTTAAACTCTATATGAACGGTACCCTATTGTAAAGAGTTTTTTCCTTATATCTGATGTCAAAGTGTCAAAACAAGATCAAAACAGAACACATTTAAGAAATAGTTTTAGCCTATACTGTATCTAACTGAAAGGCTCCCTCAATACTGTACTTCACAACCCACAGTATGAGCGGCGCACGTCACACATTACTCATTTGTTGTCAGTCACTCCCTATTCCTAGACAGGAAACAGAAATCCGTTTCTAGATCACACAGAAGCATATCAACGTGCTGTCTAATAGATTTGACCTCCCTATAACTCATCCTTATAACTCACCCTTCAGAGTACAGCAAGCGGTTCTGCAGGTGTAGTTTACCTTTCACGTGCTGGTCCCAGTCCTGAAAACACACCACATCCAACCAAACCCAGTCAGATAGATAGACCCTGACTCACTGAACGCTAACCCCTACCTCAGTGCACCCCCTTTGAGCACAGCAACATCCCCCCCCCCCCCCCCCCCCCCGTGTGTCTGGCCCTGATCATGGGTGGCTGGACTATAATTAAAGGGGCAACGACTTGGAGCGGAGAGCAACTGCTTCTGGAGCAGCTACAGTTAGTCTGGTCTCAGATCTGTTTGTGCTGTATAGCCAACTTGTCATGCCAATGGGATATATGAGTCCCAAAGGAGTTGGCTAGACCACACAAACAGATCTGAGACCAGGCTAACTGTAGTTGGCTCTGTGGTGTAATGATATTACAGCCTGCACACCACAGTAAAACTAAACTGTTCCTCACACCCCCATTCAAGGAAGAGGCCATTTACAGTTCAGTTCACACACTCTAATGAACTAGTAGTTGTTGAGCAAATGATCTATTACAGAGCTTAACATTAGAAAGAGCAAGATGCAAAAGGGATTGAGTTCAATATTTACACCATAGAATTAGGAATTAGTATACTGGAATCTACATGAACCTTCTTATGATGGGATAAAGGTCAGCCATTTTGGTCAGGAAGTTGATCAACCATGGTTTGCCAGTGTTGTGATAAGATATTGTGTAAAATAATGAATTTGAAGAATTTATCTGCACTGTGTTTGTTAGCTAGCTAGCCAGCCAGTTTTAGAGGAATGATTCCAATAACTTTTCAAATGAACTGCCAATATGCCAACATTCCATTCAAACAATGCAGTCAATCCACAGCCATACACTGGCTGAAATCAGTTGATGATAGGACTTAGACAAGTTGTAAATGCAACAAGTACTGATTGTATCATATAATAGCACTCACAGCATTCCAAGAAAACTGAAATTGAGACATTAATGGTCTGTTTACATATATTTATGTCACGCCCTGATAGGCTTCAACTGTCCTCGTGCTTGTCTCCACCCCCCTCCAGGTGTCGCCCCTCTTCCCAATTATCCCCTGTGTATTTATACCTGTGTTCTCTGTCTGTTTGTTGCCAATTCGCCTTGTTCGTTCAAGCTAACCAGCGTTTTCCTGTCAGCTCCAATCGTTTCCCAGCCTCTCTTTCCTCATCCTCCTGGTTTTTGATCTCTGCTTGTCCTGACCCTGTAACCGCCTGCCTGACCTCTCTGCCTGTCCCGGACCCTGTGTCTGCCTGCCATCCTGTACCGCTGCTCCACCTCTGGATTACTGAACTCTGCCTGTCCCTGACCCTGAGTCCGCCTGCCATCCTGTACCTTGGCCTTACCCTGGATCTTCGACCCCTGCCTGCCTTGACCTGTCTTTGCCTGCCCCTGTTGCGGCAATAAACATTGTTACCTCGACAGTCTGCACCTGGGTCTTACCTTGATCCGTGATAGTACGAACTGGCCATGACTGACCCAGCAGACCTGGACCAGCTCCGCCATGCCATCTCCTCCCAAGGAGCTGCCATTGGTAGGCACGAGGAGTTGCTTCGCGGTATGATGGAGGGGTTCCAGGCCACGGCCGAACGACACGACCAAGCATTGGACATTTTGCGGGAGCAAGTCCATGGGTTGACCAATTAGGCAGCAAACCATGACGGTAACCTCCCAGCCCCTCTGTAACCCAGCTGGTAGCAGCGCCGTCACCCCGGTTTCCCGGGAACCACGCTTACCTCCACCATAGCGCTATGATGGGGATTCCGGAACCTGCCGGGCCTTTCTCTCCCAGTGCTCCCTCGTTTTCGAGCTGCAGCCTTCTTCGTTCCCCTCAGACCACTCGAAGATAGTGTATATTATTACGCTGATGTCCGGGAGGGCACTCGTCTGGGCCACAGCGGTGTGGGAGCAATAATCTGCCATCTGCCTCAGTCTGGAGGTATTCGTGGCGGAGGTGAGAAAGGTGTTCGAGGCTGCCCAGAAATTACTCCAGCTTCGGCAGGACACCCTTAGTGTGGCAGACTATGTGGTGGAGTTCCGCACACTAGCAGCGGAGGGTACCTGGAACCCGGAAGCGCTGTTCGACACATTCCTGCATGGATTATCGGAGGAGGTAATGGATGAGCTGGCAGCCCGAGAACTACCGACGGATCTCGACTCACTCATCGCTTTAACCATCTGGATCGATGGTCGGCTACGGGAACATAGGAGGGAGAAGAGGTTCGATTGCAGTCCCAATCGCTCACTCAGGGATCCCACCTTACAGCTGATAAACTCTGTAAGTAAACTCTGTAAGATCCTCTGTAAAGGATCCGTGCTTACCAGAGTCCCTCCAAGAGCCTCCGGAGACTGCAGATTCACCTCTTCCCGAGCCGACACAGCTCGACAGGGCTAGGCTGCCTCCAGCCGAGCGCGTACACAGACTTGGAACCCAGAGTTGTCTGTATTGCGATACTGCTGGTAATTTTTTGTCTACTTGTCCCTTCAAGAGAGTTAGCTCATTCGTTGGAGTAAGTACACTTGTGGGTTTGAGAGATAATTGTTCTTCTCCCCTTACTCGCCCCCCTCTCTATGCCACCCTGCTGTGGAGCGACCTGTCCAAGTCTCTTCAGGTGCTCATCAACTCAGGGGCCGATGTGAGTCTCATGGACAATACCCTGGCGTCCGAGCTGGGCATCCCCACTCAACCCCTCCCCATTCCCATGGGTGTTAGTGCCGGACGGGCGCTCTAAAGGCTGGGTCACCTACCAGACCACCCCCATCAGCCTACGAGTGTCGGGAACCACAGCGAGGCTATCCAATTCCTGCTGGTTGAGTCTCTGCAGGTTCTCGTGGTATTGGGATTCTCTTGGCTCCAGCGACACAAACCCTCCATTGACTGGGCTGCTGGTGCCATTGTGGGCTGGAGCCCGTCCTGCCACACTCGTTGCCTAAAGTCAACTCTGCCTGCATCTTCCTGGGGGCTTGGAAATTGCCCCAGACCTCTCCGCAAGCTCCACAGAGTACCAGGACCTCCAGGAGGGGTTCAGTAAGACCCGGGCCACTGCGCTTCCTCAGCACCGACCGGTATCCAAGGAAGTCAAGTCTGAGGCACTGGCACGTCGCTTTAGGGCCGTGGCTACACCCCCGGAAGCCACGACCTGTCCCCCCCGCTCCAAGATCACTAGCCCCTCTGCTGTTTGTCCTCTGTTGCCCTGTACCCTCCGTATTTTTCCTACCTTTTCGGTGTCTAGAGTCAAAAACATGTCTGACTGCCCATTGTCTTCTGTTTCTTGCCCCCCCCCCCCGTGTCATCGATGGCCAGCCAGCGTACACAGTGAGACGCCTCCTGTGAATTCGACCACGGGGCAGGGGTTTCCAGTACCTGGTTGACTGGGAGGGTTATGGCCCGGGGGAGAGGTGCTGGGTTCCCGCTAAAGACATCTTGGACCCGGCCCTCATCACCGACTTTCACCTCCGGCACCCCGGTCAACCAGGTATCCGCCCAGGTCGAACGCCAGGTGGCATCCCTAGAGGTGGGGGGGGTACTGTCACGCCCTGATCTGTTTCACCTATCCTCGTGCTTGTCTCCACCCCCCTCCAGGTGTCGCCCCTCTTCCCAATTATGTCCTGTGTATTTATATCTATGTTCTCTGTCTGTTTGTTGCCAGTTCGTCTTGTTTGTTCAAGCTAACCAGCATTTCCCTGTCAGATCCTATAATTTCCCAGCCTCTCTTTCCTCGTCCTCCTGGTTTTTGATCTCTGCTTGTCCTGACCCTGTACCCGCCTGCCTGACCTCTCTGCCTGTCCCGGACCCTGTGTCTGCCTGCCGTCCTGAACTGTTGCTCCACCTCTGGATTACTGAACTCTGCCTGTCCCTGAGTCCGCCTGCCGTCCTGTACCTTGGCCTTACCCTGGATCTTCGACCCCTGCCTGCCTTGACCTGTCTTTGCCTGCCCCTGTTGCGGCAATAAACATTGTTACCTCGACAGTCTGCTCCTAGGTCTTACCTTGATTCCTGATCATTTTAGAGGCTATATATACAGAAAATTGGTATAAAACCCGTATAAACTGTATTTATTATTATATGACAATATTTTAGGTTGACAATAATTCTATTACACAATTTCCGATATATCACACGCCTTTTATTTTCCTGCATAATTAAAATCAGGATTATGCCTCTACTGCCATTCATTCCAATCAGACTGGTTTGGATTTCTCCCTGACCAATATGGCTGCAATTTTCACTTCATTCTGGAACTTTGAGGGTTTATGACATAGCCCCTCTAGTAATTTAATAGGATCTCTATGGTTCGCACACTACAGTAAATGAAAATTGAAACGTATTGATGATATATGTTCACTAGAATAAAACCATATGTTATCCCACATCGTCTATGCCTGCATCTCAGTTTCAAAGAGCAATACATTCTAATAGGAGTGTCACCAAGCTTGTTCAATGTAAGTAAGTATTTCTCTAGTCTAGACTTTACAGGAAGTTACATGTTTCTCCACAGGAAGTGACATACTGCCCACAGGAAATGATATAATCCCCGTCCAGTGAGCTCCACCCACCTTGAGGTTATAGACCTTCTTCTCACAGATGGTGCACTGGTGGGGCAGGTGGGGTGGCGTCACAGCGTGGAAGTCATTCAGCTGGTGAGGTTGGAGTTGTACGGAACCACCTGTAGACAGGATCTCCTCTCCCCCCTGCAGGGGCTGCTTGTGGTATCCCACAAACTCCTTGGTGCCACCCATGCCTGCTCCGAACGAGGAAGTAACTCCCCCACCGCCGGAATACAACTTGGGGTCAGAGGTTGGCTCCTCTGGATTGTACAGTTCCTCTCTGGAACGGAATGGCTGCCCATTCCCCATCCATACTGTGGCAGTATTGGAAACCATGTCCAACCCTTTTCCCGTGTGGCTCATGTGAGCTGGGCTTTTCCACTGCTTTTCATTAAAAGCGTTCTTGTTCTGATCGTTTTGATTCCCAACACCGAACCCAGCCTGTTGTTGTTGACTCTGACCGTTTTGTCCATAGAAGTCAATCTGAAAGCCTTGGTTTGTACTCTTTGCCTGAGTCATGATCGGCACGTACTGTCCTTGTCCCTCTCCGGCTTCACTCAACGCCACCGACGTCCCCCCTATGAAGCCATACTGGAGATGCCTATCCGTATCTGAAGGGTATGTTGAGCCAGATTTCTTGCCGTAGTCTGATCCACCATGCTGGTTGGCCTGTTGCTGCTGCGGTTGGTTCCCAGAAACACCCCCACCTCCGTAATGGTTCAGCCTCACATTACCATGATTCTGGTTGAATCCGGCCCCTACCAAAGTCCCCAGGGCAGAGTTGGGGGGTGGCGGCGGTGGTGGAGGCAGTTGGAAGGCTAGGGCACTGGAGTGGAAACCACCACCAACTGCTTGGGTATTATTGACCATGGCCGAGGCGCGGAGCTGGTTGAAGAGGGGCTGGGACATGGCCACATTGGCGAGGACCTGATTGAGGGAGAAGATAGATGAAAAAACATTAGTCTCGAAAACAGCCGAGAGTTATTTGAAAAGTGTGTGAAAATAAAAGTTTGCATTTCAGAATAAAATTCCCAGATATGTAAATGCAAGAAAACCAACCAACCCTGTTACAGACCTGATTGAGGAAACTGTATGACACTGTAAGTATGTCAAAATAAAAGCTTGCATTCCAAAGTACCCAAAAAAATACAAGCAAACCAATAAATTCTGTAACAGACCTGATTGAGGATGCTGGCTGCGTTTGCAGAGTTTGCGTTGCCCCCCACAGCACTCTGGGCCAGTTTAAGGCGGTGGAAGGTGAGCTGGGCCTGGAGCTGGGCTAGCTGGATGCTGGCGGGTGTCAAGAGGAGCTGTGTGTTCTGGTGGTTCTGGTGGGTCCCACCCCCACCACTCAGCTGGCCCTGGCCACCACCCACTGGCTGGGGCTTGTTATAATTGGCATCGGACACGCTGGTGCTATAAACAAACAGGGAAAATATGGATGAGAAAATGTAAACAACCGTAGCTATAAAACACAGCTTTTAATCAGAGGTTTGGGTCCCACTGTTTAAAATGAATAAATAAATACATTATGTAGCCTTAACATTTAGCTTCTGTGGAGGAACTACAATTCGTATCAGGATCATAGACTGTTGCATTATAGAGGAACCAGTAGCAGTAACAGCTTGTTTCGCACCACGCATGGTTAAACGAGACAACAACGTTTAGCAACCAGCTGTAGACATTAACCCTTATCCACATACCCACATACCCACCCCAGACCCTTCCCAGAGGCAAACGCGTTTGACAGGGACCTGTCCTTTCATGTTCTGATGAATGTGCTCACATGCTTGCTAAATTGAGTGTCTTGCACTATCAATCAAATCATCTATAGAACCCCATGACTTGACACAGCCCAGCCCAACCCGACCAACCATCACCCCCGATCCAACAGTCTAGAACTAGAAGGCGAGAGACCAATTGAATTAGGGGTGGGCAAGGTCCCAAGAGAAAGTTATTTTAGACATTGATGGACATGGCAGCTATGTTGTTTTCTCACATACATGAAGGTCTATAGCCCTGCATAAGGGACATTTTGTTTGTGAAACGTAACAACACAGCTTCTTCACAGGGTTAGTGTCTGCTAGGTTCCAATTCTGAAATATGGACAAGAGATTAATATAGATATTTAGATCGTTGTAGTTTTGTTCGGAACATGGAGAAGCAACTGAATCTTTGTGAGGATTAGCACCTCTTGGTTTGTGGTGCTACCGGCTTGTGGAGTTGTCATATAGCCTTACGAAGACGTACGTTTCCACATCAGAATGTCATCACGTCAGTGCTGTCGCTAAATTAGACATCAGTTATATTATAGACCACGGAATTGATTTTGTTACTGAGATTTCACCATTTTAACAACCGATCACATTTGAACGATTATATGCCAGACTCATTATTCCATAGATTATTCAAATAATATTTTTCCATACTAATAGTCTATCATCATACACAGTTAAAGTGCACCTGCAACTTGCATTTTTTAGAGACATCTTGATATTAGCATACTGCATTACACACTTCTGATAGTACACATGTCTCTCTGTGACCTAATTCAAACTTGGACAATTAACCGCTATGACTTAACGGTCACAAGATGACCTCATATTGACATCCTCATACAGTATTACTGTGTATATCATATCACTATGACTTTGGTCTTACGGTCACATGTTACTGTATAACATCATCATACTTTGTTTGCACCATGGCACCAGAGCTTCATGTTAAATTAGATACTAGCTTGTACTGAGGCTTGTTGCCTACGGTGACGCTAAGACTTTAGGACCCCACAGCAGCTGCCCTTTTAATTGCCTGTCTGTCTTTCCATCCTGGCAACACCACCACACGCTAACTCTGTAGTAGTACACGTAGCCATCTTTAAAAGTCCTGCTTTACGACCTGCACGCTGTAAAACCACACAAACAACAACTGCCCCGGTTGCCCCTCGTCGTCCTTCTGTTAGCTGAGATTGAAGTGCCAGTAATGTCACAATGATACCCTCTGTCTCAGTCAGAACAGACCAGACTATAGGCCTAGCTGCCCAGATCAGATGAAGCTGTTTATGTCATGTCACCCAGTAAACGGATAAAGACTGTGATTGTCACGGTATAGGTGGATAAGCAGGGTGACTTGTGCTAGAGCATAGGACAATATGAGAGGTGATTTATAAATATGGGTTTATAAAGGAAGCAAGGAAGCAAAAAGATTGAATAATTTAAATACTTTGCAGCATTTTGTTGTCTTTCCACAAGATGCTTTGAGCACCAATACCAATATGTACTTTATTTAAAAGCTATGTAAGTAAGTGTTGAACTAGATCTCTTGGACACTTGACAGGGCGGTCAGCCCCCTGTGCTGCATGTTGTACACACTCTTATCAGTACAAGCACGCTGATGGATCATATAAACTCTGCCGCAGCCGATGACTCGCTGCTAAAAATACTAGTCTCTCATCTGTTCTGACACACAGCCCTTAATAGACAAATATGGTCTCGGCTCTTACTGAGGCAGCTGGCTCTGAGTAGAGCAGACCTGGGTCCAAATAGTATTTGGTTCATTCAAATCCTTTAGCTGCTCTTGATTGAGCTGGCATAATGGGACCAATGGAATAGTCCCAAAAGTTCAAGCACTGCCCACCTGGCATTCAGAGCAAAGCTCAATCAAACGGCTAAAGTATTTTAAATACAGAAAGTACTATTTGAACCGAGGTCTGGCTCGCTGAGTGCTGCTAGCCAGGCCACAGACCTGTTCAGATCTTGTAATACGAAACAGATTTAGTAGTAGAGGTATAGATCCATGGATGAGTCTCAAATGGCACTTTATTTTCTATATACTACTACTTTTTACTATGGGCCCTCTTCAGAAGCAGTTTTCTACATTTATTTTATTTTATTGAACCTTTATTTAACTAGGCAAGTCAGTTAAGAACAAATTCTTATTTACAATGACGGCCTACACATAGGGAATAGGGTGCCATTTAAGACGCAACCCAGGTGTCAAGTCGTCCCAGACAGTAATTTATTAATTAAAATCAGGTGCTGGGATATTGGAGCGTGATATGATAAGCCATCATTAGATGCCCCCTGAAGAATGTGTGTGTGTGTCTGCCTGTCATACAATCATTAATAAATTCAAACCAGGTGTTAGGGGTATTGGAGCGTGATCTGATAATAGATCATTAGATGTGCTCTAAAGGATTGGAGGCCTTTACACCAATCAGAGATGGATACAGTGTATATTACACTGACTGATGACAATATGAATGTCACACTGTGACTTTCTCTTGGAGCGATCCTCAGCTGAAGATGACTACATATGGTAAGTTGCACTTATACCTGTGTATTAACTAAAGCAACAACGTTGTATTAAATAGTACCTAAGTAATTGCATTATAATTGAGTTAAACATGTTTTTTTTTATTATAGAGGAATAAACTGTTGCTTTTAAAAAACGCTGAGTCCCCTGTTGTTTTGCTAATGACCTTGTAACTGACTAGGCTATTAGGCCCAAATGCTTGTCTGAGGTCCTATTGTGTGTCTGCTGTCTGCTGGGAATCTCTTACCATGTCATAAATGCTGGACCCAGTCTCCTATACGCCAGAAAAAGACTCGCACACACAGGGTGACGTCATTGCTGCCTTAGCTTATGTCGCCACGGTTCAACAAGCTCAACCTTGAGTGTATATTTGGAGGTGTTCAGTTTTAGAAACACAATAACGACGTAGGGAGTGAGCTATTATTTTCAACAGGTACATACCGGTATGTCTATTTGTACACCAACTAAAATAGAATTAGGATCTCATAAATCACTATATCAGAGACAACATTGTGAATAAATATAATACAGAAATACATCAATTATTAATCATCCAAAATAATCTTAGCAATATCCAATCCTATACATATAATTCAACCGAATCAGACTAGTTTTAACTGTGGTATTTGTCATGTTCTCGTGTGAAACTATTTCATGCTCCTGTTTTTAATGGTGTAACAACGTGGACGGGACGGTGTTGTACTGTGGGTATGGCCGCATGCTTCATCATTAATTAGTAGTAGTTATTATAAACAGGGAAGGGAGGAGAGCTCACTGGCCATGTTATGCTGCATACAGGTGTTGGATATTCATTTCACCAGTATTGTCAAAGCAAAATAATTTTAGTCCATAATGTTGCTTGATCATTGGTTAGGCTATTAGCTGGCCAAAATTAGGCTACATGAAAACTGCAATACTGTTAGTTTAACCAACCATGTGTTAGTGCCGGTTTTCAGTGAATTCATATCAGTCATGAAGCTCATCTGCATTTCCTGAGGTGCATGAAAATTCTCATCAACAAAAGAGTGATCAAATTAATATCCTACATCTGTACGTATATGGTAATATGTGATAATATGTTAAACGTTGGAAATGTAGTTCATATAAGCAGTCATTTAAAGAAACAGGATACTAATAATGTTAATGATGTCAAATTGCCCTAAAGTGTATGCGTTCAAAAACAAAAATATAGTCACTATTTTGTATATTCATTTGAATTGGGTTGTTTCTCTCAACATGCTGAGAGAGACCATATTGCAGTCGAACTTTTACTAACAGAAAACAATTAAGCTAATAATAATTTATTAGCTAATTTTCCGTTTACAATTTTACTAATAGAAATGTGCAGTAATTGAAATAAATGAACGATAGACATATTTGTATTTGTGCTGCTACTAGGACACAAATATTATACATTTTATAAAGTTGATATAAAAGTATATTTTTTAATTATATATTTTATTTAAGTATATGTCCACATTTGTTAACATATACTTAAGTTATATGTATTTAACTTATACTTACTGTATACACTGTGTGTTTCAAAACACTAGGAACACCTGCTGTCACGTCCTGACCAGTATAAGGGTTATTTGTTATTGTAGTTTGGTCAGGACGTGGCAGAGGGTATTTTGTTTATATGTTTCGGGGTGGTGGTGTATGTAGTAGGGTGTTTGATTTATTATTTCCGGATTTTGTTCTATGTTCTATGTTTTGTATTTCTATGTTCTTTCTGGTTTGTTGTATTTCTATGTTTAGGTTGATGGGGGGTTGGACTCTCAATTGGAGGCAGGTGCTTTCTCGTTGCCTCTGATTGAGAGTCCTATATATGGGTAATTGTTTGGTTTGGTGTTGTGGGAGATTGTGTCTTGTTTTGCCTGTGTGAGCGTGACAAGACTGTTTTGTTGTTCGTGAGTTCTTTGTTTTTGTTATTTTGGTGTTCTCTTTATTTAAAATAAATACAAGATGAGCATCCACATTCCTGCTGCGTTTTGGTCCTCTATTCCCGACGACAACCGTTACACCTGCTTTTTCCATGTTCCCTGTGGAACGCTTTTGACACCTTGTAGAGTCCATGCCCGGACAAATTGAGGCTGTTCTGAGCGCAAAATAAATGGCGTGCAACTCAATATTAGGAACATGTTCTTAATGTTTTCTACACAGTGTATGTTATAAGTATAATTATAATAGTATATGTTTTGGGAAAAAGCAAATTGATTGATTATTATTGTTTACCACACATACTGTTGGGTTCTACTTAATTGAATAACTTACATTTACACAAAGAACAGTTTATGTATTATGAAACACTAATTATTTGAATGTATTTATTTATTATGAAACACTAATTATTTGTCCAAACAATGCTTCAAGCAAATGTGTTACTAGCAAAATGGAATATTGTTGTGTAAAAGATACTGTATACAAAAATGCTACTCACAAAGTCAAACAAAATCTTAATGAATCATTCTAAATGAACAAAAACAAACACAATCCAGCAAAAGCAAGTCCCTCTATCTCCGCTCCCGACTTTCCTTCTCTCTCTCCCTTGTTCCCTCTTTCCTCCCATGCAACACAAGACACTATTTGGAGCAGCTGGTTCCCTCTCCTCTGTGTGTATAACCAATTTGTCATGATCAGACTTCTCACCAACATTCAAACACACAGTCCCCCTCTCCTCTGCAGCCTGATAGATGACTGTACTAACCATTATCACCCTTTTCTGTTATGTGACTGTCTCAAAGCCCAATGAGTGTTGACTCCACAACAAATGAGGACAGAGTAGCTTAGCCGTGTAGCATGTCTCCATAATGGACTCTGTAACTTACACTACATGCATATATGGTACATTGCTAGTAAATACAGTATATGTGTATGGCTATATGCATGGAGTGTGTGCATGTATGGCGCATTACACAGACGTACTATATGTAGCCTGCATGTTGGGGATTGCATTTCTAGGAACATAGTATCGATATAGCACATACATATTTTAAATGAATAGAAACAGTATATATTAATTAGCTTAATATATCCTTGAACTTGAATGAATATGTAAAAACTGAAATAGTACATTGAACAGACTTAGGGAGAAGGAGATATGATATGAATTAATCGTGTGTCCAAACAAATACAATAATTATCTTATATTAGTAGTGCAATAAAAATGCCAGGGATAAACCTTCATGTTGATTCATTGAATAATTAAAAAGGACACCAATTACATAATTTGATAAATAAATCTGAACTAAATAATTTGAACACATTATTTGTGGACAAAAGTAAAACTAGCAAAATAAATATCTGAAATAATATCTGAAACAAACTCAAAATCACTCCCACTTTCCAACAAATCCCAAAACCCCCAGTGTCTACCAGTAAGTCATCAAACAAGTCCAATATTCGGACATAAGTCCATATTGTTCGGATATAAGTCCATATTGTTCGGATATAAGTCCATATCGTTTGGATATAAGTCCATATTGTTCGGATATAAGTCCATATTGTTCGGATATAAGTCCATATTGTTCGGATATAAGTCCATATTGTTCGGATATAAGTCCATATTGTTCGGACATAAGTCCATATTGTTCGGATATAAGTCCATATTGTTCGGATATAAGTCCATATTGTTCGGATATAAGTCCATATTGTTCGGACATAAGTCCATATTGTTCGGATATAAGTCCATATTGTTCGGACATAAGTCCATATTGTTCGGACATAAGTCCATATTGTTCGGACATAAGTCCATATTGTTCGGACATAAGTCCATATTGTTTGGATATAAGTCCATATTGTTCGGACATAAGTCCATATTGTTCGGACATAAGTCCATATTGTTTGGATATAAGTCCATATTGTTTGGATATAAGTCCATATTGTTCAGATATAAGTCCATATTGTTTGGATATAAGTCCATATTGTTTGGATATAAGTCCATATTGTTTGGATATAAGTCCATATTGTTCGGATATAAGTCCATATTGTTCGGTCATAAGTCCATATTGTTCGGATATAAGTCCATATTGTTCGGACATAAGTCCATATTGTTCGGATATAAGTCCATATTGTTCGGACATAAGTCCATATTGTTCGGTCATAAGTCCATATTGTTCGGACATAAGTCCATATTGTTCGGACATAAGTCCATATTGTTCGGATATAAGTCCATATTGTTCGGACATAAGTCCATATTGTTCGGACATAAGTCCATATTGTTCGGACATAAGTCCATATTGTTCGGACATAAGTCCATATTGTTCGGACATAAGTCCATATTGTTTGGACATAAGTCCATATTGTTCGGATATAAGTCCATATTGTTCGGGCATAAGTCCATATTGTTCGGATATAAGTCCATATTGTTCGGACATAAGTCCATATTGTTCGGACATAAGTCCATATTGTTCGGACATAAGTCCATATTGTTTGGATATAAGTCCATATTGTTCGGACATAAGTCCATATTGTTCGGACATAAGTCCATATTGTTCGGACATAAGTCCATATTGTTTGGATATAAGTCCATATTGTTCGGATATAAGTCCATATTGTTCGGACATAAGTCCATATTGTTCGGACATAAGTCCATATTGTTCGGACATAAGTCCATATTGTTTGGATATAAGTCCATATTGTTCGGACATAAGTCCATATTGTTCGGATATAAGTCCATATTGTTCGGACATAAGTCCATATTGTTCGGACATAAGCAGGGTTACTCAACCAGTCCCATTCAAGTAGAGATCCATAGTTCCTTCCACACACTTACAACTTAGAACACTTCTGAAGACATCATCATAAAGTTCTACACACCAAATAGGCCAAGTCCCGCTAGCTTTATGAGAGGAAATATACTACTTAACTGGACCCTAAGGTGCCGAGTGAGTGAAGCAATTTAGGGAGCACAGTTCAAAAGTGAAAAGTGTGTGGAACAAGACGGCACATGCTTTCCCTAACCAAATCAAATCAAATGTATTTATAAAGCCCTTTTTACATCAGCCAATGTCACAAAGTGCTGTACAGAAACCCAGCCTAAAACCCCAAACAGCAAGCAATGCAGATGTAGAAACACAATGCAGATGTAGAACCACAATACAGACGTAGAACACACAATACAGATGTAGAACCACAATGCAGATGTAGAACCACAATACAGACGTAGAACACACAATACAGATGTAGAACCACAATGCAGACGTAGAAACACAATGCAGATGTAGAACCACAATACAGACGTAGAACACACAATACAGATGTAGAACCACTGCCCAAACACAGCAAGCCTACAGAGAGATATCAATTTGTCTTTTGGATTTGATGAATTAAGATCCCCATTAGCCAACGCCAATGGCTCTATAGGTAGCCGTAGGCTACAACCCACCACTACATACCCCTGCACAACACAGAGAGCTAACAATCTGTACAACACAGTGAGCCTACAGAGAGCTATCAATCTGCACAACACAGTGAGCCTACAGAGAGCTATCAATCTGTGCAACACAGCGAGCCTACAGAGAGCTATCAATCTGTGCAACACAGTGAGCCTACAGAAAGCTATCAATCTGCACAACACAGCGAGACTACAGAGAGCTATCAATCTGCACAACACAGTGAGCCTACAGAGAGCTATCAATCTGTGCAACACAGTGAGCCTACAGAGAGCTATCAATCTGCACAGCACAGCGAGACTACAGAGAGCTATCAATCTGTACAACACAGTGAGACTACAGAGAGCTATCAATCTGCACAACACAGTGAGCCTACAGAGAGCTATCAATCTGTACAACACAGTGAGCCTACAGAGAGCTATCAATCTGCACAACACAGTGAGACTACAGAGAGCTATCAATCTGTACAACACAGTGAGCCTACAGAGCTATCAATCTGTACAACACAGTGAGACTACAGAGAGCTATCAATCTGTACAACACAGTGAGCCTACAGAGCTATCAATCTGTACAACACAGTGAGACTACAGAGAGCTATCAATCTGTACAACACAGTGAGCCTACAGAGAGCTATCAATCTGTACAACACAGCGAGACTACAGAGAGCTATCAATCTGCACAACACAGTGAGACTACAGAGAGCTATCAATCTGCACAACACAGCGAGACTACAGAGAGCTATCAATCTGCACAACACAGTGAGACTACAGAGAGCTATCAATCTGCACAACACAGCGAGACTACAGAGAGCTATCAATCTGCACAACACAGCCTTGACCCTATACTTCTATACTCCTATACTCAACAGAGTCATCTCCAGTCTCAGAAACACCCCCGGAGGAACAGAAAAGTCACACCAACCTGGAGCAGCGGTTGCACTGTAGGAGTCCTCTCTATGTTACACCCCACTAGCAGCTACTGTAGTTACGTTATGACCTATGTCTAGTGGCTGAGGAGGCATGAGACTTGCTTACTGCCCGTCTCTCTACTAGCACTGCGGCTGTGTACACCAACTCCACCACCCCAACCCTTTCCTATGTAGTTAAAGTTAACTCCACCACTACACCCCTGCCCTTGAGAGTGCACTGACGCTATAGTCTAACACACTGCCCTGTGAGTCCCTGTATGAGAGTGTCCCTGCCCCTATGTAAGTCCAATGTTGTTAACGCTAAGTTTACCACTATACCACTACCCTCGGCCCTTCCCTGAGATGGTCCCCCAGCCCACCTGGTTTATTATTTACCACCAGATGTATTGGGAGAGATGGGGGCCATTTTGTGGGTCAACTCTACTAGGATTCCACTATGACAAAAAAATACAGTATTTAGAAAATATGTATATTTTATAGGTTTAAAATAAATTATATTTAAATTACTTGGCTGTTGCAAGTTAATATAATTTGAATGATAAGACATCTAAATACATAAAACAAAAATGTCTTCTAAATCATAACATAGTCAGATATTTTAGATAGAAGCTGGAATATCGGGTAGGTTAAAGATGGTATTTATAAAGGTGCATTACCTTTATAACGTATATGAAAACAATTATTAGGTGATATGTTCAACCCGGCTTTCTCCTACTGACCGTAACATGGCTTATATAAAATGTTATCCACATCTATCCACCTTGGTAGGCACACACACACACACACACACACACACACACACACACACCCCCACACACACACACACACACACACACACACACACACACACACGTACACACACACACACACGTACACACACACACACACACGTACACACACACACACGTACACACACACACACACACACACATACACACACACACACACAATTATATTGAGAATTATATTAATATTTTACCCTATGGTACATTTATAATAGGAAACATTTAGCAACAGGTTGAACAACACAAAGCCCATCCTAAATGGATATAGCCACACGCCAATGACCATAATGAGAGATTTTTTTTCCCATAACGTTTTCTTTGCACACATATTAAAAACCGCTGCAGGTATGCTGATAATTTGCTTGAATAAATTGTTTATTTTTATTCTTCTACCTATTATTATTATTATTTTTTTTTACAAAGAACCCCTTTTCATTAAGAAAATATTTCGAGCGGCTTTATGAATTATTAGGTGTTAAAACTGTATGTTTACTGACAATGTAGTAATGCTTTTGTAACGACTACATAGGCCTACTTCATCTATCAGTTTGCACCCAAAAAAGAATGTTCACAACTTCGTATAGATTGTGTATTTTAATTTGACAACGAAGGAATATTATTGCGTCTTCAAATGTGTTTTATGAAGATATTTTGTTTTATCAATTTTCCTAGGCTTATCAGAATTAGATAAATGTCCACAAGCAAATTAATGAAAGTAAATGAATAGGCCTACATTAACATTAATTAAGTTGTAAACTTTCATAGCATGTTTGGATAATGTTTGATATTATCGGTTGTGTAAAATGCATAGCCTATGCTATTATAACAAAGAAGAAGACTAAACATAATTAATAAGAAGCCTACGACACAGACTTATAATACAACGTTAGCAAATGCGGACAATATAGGCTATTTAAATCAATGAACTTTTCTACAACTTTTTCATCTATTTGAAGAAATAATGTACAAATTGTATTCTGCCTTTTAGTCCCCAGATAACATCATTCTGCCTCATGTTTGTCAACACTGTAATTCTCAAAACTCAACATAAAGATATAAATTAAATTCGATCGATATCTGAAACACTACCCACTTCGGACGACATTGCTAACTTGCCAGAAAATTGGTGAAGGCGACTAGGTCTAATATCCTGTTAATATGTCCTTATTATGCATTAATAAAAATTAGGATTGGACCATACTTCGAAACTTTATTAACATGCGGATAGTTAATTTGGTGACATCTCACCACTTTTGCGCATTGGTTTCCAGCTCTCATAAAGACAAACATTTAACCTAACGTCCCAGGCATCCTATTCTCTGTGAGGTGCCAATGCAACAGATTTACATCCCCTCCATCTGTTGCAGTTTAGCTCGGAGCGGTCCATCCGGTGGAGAGAGAGAACAAACTGCTTTTAGTGAGCCTATCTCCAACTTATTTTAAAAGTCCGGAACAGGACATGACTGGGCCAAAATGTTAGGCCGTAAATACAGTGCACCGTGCAACACGGTTCTTTCCACCGAGTTTCTCTCAGGACAGCAGCCTACAAGGTGACGCCTGTGGCCTACAGGTAAACTCCCCACCTCGCTGACCGTAAATATCATTCACGGAGCATCAATTTGATTGCGCAATATAAAACATTTATATTGAGTTACCAAGAAATGTGCCTGCAGAGGACGAACGTTTGCCTAAAAAGTACAACATTAATATCACAATAATCATCATTAATATAAAAAAGTGACAAGCAAAATGGACAAGCAGAATTAATGCATATGACCTACAAACCTGTTCACTTTAAAATAAATGAAATTGACAGATTATCAATTAAGCCCCTTAATCAAAGCAACCCCACCAAACCATCGCCTCTGTATGAATACAATCTTTAATTAACATAGTCTAGTTTAATCCCACTAGATGGCACTAAATGCTTTGCTCTGTGGCTCCAGGAGTCCCTGTGGAGATAGGATTTAACCATATGAGGGCACCATTCTCTTTCTGATGAATCTAAACCTGAGGTCTCCAAACCTTTTCCCAGAGACTTACCCTCCTGCAGGTTTTCACTCCAAACCCAGTTGTAACTAACCTAGTTAAGTTTATCAACCAACTAATTATTAGAATCAGGTGTGCTATATTAGGGTTGGAGTGAAAACCTACAGGAAGGTAGTTCGCCAGGAACAGGGTTGGAGTGAAAACCTACAGGAGGGTAGCTCTCCAGGAACAGGGTTGGAGTGAAAACCTACAGGAGGGTAGCTCTCCAGGAACAGGGTTGGAGTGAAAACCTACAGGAGGGTATCTCTCCAGGAACAGGGTTGGAGTGAAAACCTACAGGAGTGTATCTCTCTAGGAACGGGTTGGAGTGAAAACCTACAGGAGGGTATCTCTCCAGGAACAGGGTTGGAGTGGAAACCTACAGGAGGGTATCTCTCCAGGAACAGGGTTGGAGTGAAAACCTACAGGAGGGTAGCTCTCCAGGAACAGGGTTGGAGTGAAAACCTACAGGAGGGTATCTCTCCAGGAACAGGGTTGGAGTGAAAACCTACAGGAGTGTATCTCTCTAGGAACGGGTTGGAGTGAAAACCTACAGGAGGGTAGCTCTCCAGGAACAGGGTTGGAGTGGAAACCTACAGGAGGGTATCTCTCCAGGAACAGGGTTGGAGTGAAAACCTACAGGAGGGTAGCTCTCCAGGAACAGGGTTGGAGTGGAAACCTACAGGAGGGTGCTCTCCAGGAACAGGGTTGGAGTGAAAACCTACAGGAAGGTAGCTCTCCAGGAACAGGGTTGGAGTGGAAACCTACAGGAGGGTAGCTCTCCAGGAACAGGGTTGGAGTGAAAACCTACAGGAGGGTAGCTCTCCAGGAACAGGGTTGGAGTGAAAACCTACAGGAGGGTAGATCTCCAGGAACAGGGTAGGAGTGAAAACCTACAGGAGTGTATCTCTCCAGGAACAGGGTTGGAGTGAAAACCTACAGGAGGGTAGCTCTCCGGGAACAGGGTTGGAGTGAAAACCTACAGGAGGGTATCTCTCCAGGAACAGGGTTGGAGTGAAAACCTACGGGAGGGTAGCTCTCCAGGAACAGGGTTGGAGTGAAAACCTACAGGAGGGTGCTCTCCAGGAACAGGGTTGGAGTGTAAACCTAAAGGGAGGGTGCTCTCCAGGAACAGGGTAGGAGTGTAAACCTAAAGGGAGGGTAGCTCTCCAGGAACAGGGTTGGAGTGAAAACCTACAGGAGGGTAGCTCTCCAGGAACAGGGTTGGAGTGTAAACCTAAAGGGAGGGTAGCTCTCCAGGAACAGGGTTGGAGTGAAAACCTACAGGAGGGTAGCTCTCCAGGAACAGGGTTGGAGTGAAAACCTACAGGGAGGGTATCTCTCCAGGAACAGGGTTGGAGATCTCTGATCTAAACTGTGTCATGTCTGTCTATCATGTCTCTGTCATGTCTGTCAGCCTCCAGTATTTATGCTGCAGTAGTTTATGTGTCGGGGGGCTAGGGTCAGTCTGTTACATCTGGAGTATTCTCTTGTCTTATCCGGTGTCCTGTGTGAATGTAAATATGCTCTCTCTAATTCTCTCTTTCTCTCTTTCTTTCTTTCTCTCGGAGGACCTGAGCCCTAGGACCATGCCTCAGGACTACCTGGCATGATGACTCCTTGCTGTCCCCAGTCCACCTGGCCATGCTGCTGCTCCAGTTTCAACTGTTCTGCCTGCGGCTACGGAACCCTGACCTGTTCACCGGACGTGCTTGTTGCACCCTCGACAATTACTATGATTATTATTATTTGACCATGCTGGTCATTTACGAACATTTTAACATCTTGACCATGTTCTGTTATAATATCCACCCGGCACAGCCAGAAGAGGACTGGCCACCCCTCATAGCCTGGTTCCTCTCTAGGTTTCTTCCTAGGTTTTTGGCCTTTCTCAGGAGTTTTTCCTAGGGAGTTTTTCCCAGCCACCGTGCTTCTTTCACATGCATTGCTTGCTGTTTGGGGTTTTAGGCTGGGTTTCTGTACAGCACTTTGAGATTTCAGCTGATGTACGAAGGGCTATATAAATAAATAGGATTTGATTTGATTTGATGTCTGTCTATCATGTGTCTGTCATTTATTTATTATGTATTTATCTTGCTCCTTTGCACCCCAGTATCTCTACTTGCACATTCATCTTCTGTACATCTATCACTCCAGTGTTTAATTGCTGTATTGTAATTACTTCGTCACCATGGCCTATTTATTGCCTTAAGTCCCTTATCTTACCTCATTTGCACACACTGTATATAGACTTTTTCTACTGTATTATTGACTGTATGTTTGTTTATTCCATGTGTAACTCTGTGTTGTTGTATGTGTCGAACTGCTTTGCTTTATCTTGGCCAGGTCGCAGTTGTAAATGAAAACTTGTTCTCAACTAGCCTACCTGGTTAAATAAAGGTGAAATTATTATATTTTTTTTTAAATGTCATCATATCTCTGTCATGTCTGTCCTCACAGCTATGAGAGTTTGATTATTAATAGAAATGTGGTCCAATGTGGCTCAGTTGGTAGCTTATGGTGCTTGCAACACAAGTGTCACGGGTTTGTTTCCGGCTGGGGCCCCCATACGTAATGTATGCGCGCATAACTTTAAGTTGCTTTGGATAGTTATTATATTATTAAAAACTGCAGCCATAAGTAGTATTAGAATGCAAGTTAAAGCAAAGAGTACATCATAAAATGGTCCCTTGTGGCTCAGGTGGTAGAGCATGGTACTTGTGACGTCAGGGTTGTGGGTTTGATTCCCACAGGGGACCAGTATGAAATGTATCCACTCACTACTGTAAGTAACTCTGGATAAGAGCATCTGCTAAATGACTAACATGTAAATGAAATCACATGCCTGTTGATAGTTAATATAATAAAGAATAATGCATTTAGGATGATGATGATGACCATCTCTCTAACACAGGTGTATGCCGCTACGCTGTCTTTGTCTCACCCGAACACATACCAGTGGAGGCTGCTGAGGGGAGGACAGCTAATAATAATGTCTGGAAATTAGCGAATGAAATGGAAACCATGTATTTCATACCAATCCACCTATTCCGCTCCAGCCATTACCACGAGCCTGTCCTCCCCAATTATGGTGCCGACAACCTCCTGTGACGCACCCACCCAAACCCCCAATCTCACGAAGAGACATGGATCAGGTTGTCAAGTCCATCAACCCTAACCATGCCCCTTGACTTTTCCCAATACGGAACAACCAGTCAATCACATTCCACAACCCTAATGAAAGTTTTCAACAGATCCATCACATAACACTCGACTGCTTTACTCATCACTGGGTTGTCATGTTCACTGAGGTGAGGGAGGGTGAGCTATGGATGGATGGGTCAGCTAGATTACTCATCATGTGGTCTAAATGTTTGTTAGGGTGGGGGGGGGTGAGGGAGGTTTGGGGTAAGGCCTGGGCTAGGGGTAAAGTATGTATGGACGAGTCCGGGGGGTCTGGGTCAGCTAGATTGAGCCTGAGTTTGCAGCTCCAGGGGATCAAATACATGGTATATGGCACAGCTGAGGGAGCCTCTGATTTATAGCTGCCCAGGAACGGGTGAGGAATCCTGGCCACGGACACATGGGCAGGATCCTGAGGAGCCTGGAGGACTGGTGCTCCATGAGGCTGATGGGTGGTAGCTGTGGTAGCGTGTGTGTGTGTGTGTGTGTGTGTGTGTGTGTGTGTGTGTGTGTGTGTGTGTGTGTGTGGTGTGTGTGTGTGTGTGTGTGTGTGTGTGTGTGTGTGTGTGTGTGTGTGTGTGTGTGTGTGGTCCAAGTATAATGGCCGTGATTGGCACATTCCACCTGACGTTTTTAAAAGGTGGAAATGTATGTTGCAGGTTAAATGTGGGGTTTTTATTAAGTAAAATAAAAACATTTACTTTAGGGTAACACACACTAAAAGCATCACGTCCCCTCTGTCCCCTGCTGTCAAATAAATGTTGAGTCACATGGTAGCAAACACACATACTCTCACAAATCCTCTCTCTCTCTCTCTCTCACACACACACACACACACCGTAGCTCTTATTTCAGCCACCAGCTATTAGGAAGGTGTAACATAGGATATCGGGGTCACAGAGAAACACGCAGGTCAAATGGAATCTTCTGGTCGAAGACAGCTGGACCATAACTGTGTTTCAGCACTAAGAGCATTCCTGCTAAAATGATCATACGTGTGTGTGTGTTCATTCCTGCTGTTCGGTGTGTGTGTGTGTGTGTGTGTGTGTGTGTGTGTGTGTGTGTGTGTGTGTGTGTGTGTGTGTGTGTGTGTGTGTGTGTGTGTGTGTGTGTGTGCTTTCCTGCTAAAACACAGTGGAAATACCTAAATTAGTGTTTGACACTGACTACCAGTGGAAGTGTGGAATTGTTCCCTAGAGTACTATGGAAATACAGTGACACCTGTTGCAATAATTAAGTAAAACATTTATTTAAACAGGAAGTTAAGGTTATAAACAATGGATTTACCTTAATCTATACCCATCATTGCCTTCATTATAACTATCAATCATTGTAACCATACAGTAGTAAGTAGTAAGCTCACTTTAACTGCAATTTTAGAGAAAAAGATTCTGAATTCAATGAGACAAAATATCAACCAAAACATATTTCAGAAAAACGACTAATTGATTGATTCTCAATGGACCAACACTTAAAAATGTAATGCATGAATATAACACATTCCTACGGCTAATGTTTTTCAGTAGCTAGATAATGTCTCTGAGTAGAGAGTCATTTATTCAGCTGGTGTTTCTGAGCACGAAGCTAGCTCATAATACAGCTAATGTTTTTGAAACTGTTCGTCCACTGTATCGAATGCTCCTCTGCGGTTTGCATTGTGAGGTGTGCATAGAGCTCTGCATGTGTGTGTCTAAGGTGGTTGGACCATCTACAGATTGACACAGGAGGCCCCTAGGAACTGTAGATGGGAGACGAGAGATTGAGAATGTCTAAAACTAACTAACAGACGTTACTTATAGTGGGTGGCCTTAGGGATCACTTCCAGGTCAATAGGTCAATTCTTCGCTCCACTATCAGGTCGACGACACTACAACCCTGCCCCAAAACGAAACCTAACCCCTACCTCCTGGATTTAGCACTAGATCGGAAAGAATTGTGTAGATCAGAAAGAATTGGACAGGTATAAGCAATATAATTGTAGATCCAACTTGGCTTCTGATAGGATAGTTCCGATTTAGGTATTTGCTCATACCTCTCCAGTGCTTTCAGATCTACACCAGGAGAATCACTAGTTTCTTTGGCAGACAGTGAATTGTTTTGGCTATAATATAAAGGGAGAATTGCTATAACAGCTGAGTCTGACAAGCAATTTTCCTGCTGTGTTGTAAAATATATTTATAGCTTTACTAGTGTCCCCTTGTGGAGAATCAATTCTCCATTTTCATTGGCTGAGCTATTCCTGTGACAGATTAAAAAGCCATTTTTTTTCCTGATGAAATTCCACAGTCAAAACAACAGTGAAAACCGATGTTCCACTGACATTTTGGACAATTTGAAGGATGAAGTGCAGCTCCTTGCCACTCAGGAGTCTTCCCTCTCTGCAGACAGCAACACAGGAGCTTTTTTTGGAGTACAGGGTGACGCATTTGTATCTCCCCCTCTGTCTCTCTCCTTCTCTCCCTCATCCCTCTTTCTCCCTCTCTTTCCCTCGCTCTCCTTCTCCCTCTCCCTCTCCCTCCCTCGTCCCTCTATCCAAAGCAAGCGTAGCATTTAACCATCTGTCAGCGCCATCAGCCAGCGACTGCCAATCTCACCCTGTCACACCCTGGCAACGTGTGCCTCATCAGCCAATCAGAATGCAGTTTCCCCTCCACCTGCCCCCCACCACCCTTGCTGTCCACACATGGAAAACTATGGCCACTCCCAACAGGAGGTGCGAGGTAAGGCCTCTCTAGCCTCTCTCCCTGGCCTGCCTGCCTGCAAACCTCTCTGCTCTCTCATTGTTAAAGACGAGATGCCCTCCTTGAAAGCGATAGTGCCCTGGGCACAGATGAGTAGGATCCCTTTGCCATGGCAGTCTGTGTATATCAGTTCAGAGCAGAGGAAGAGAGAGAAAGAAGAGAGGGAAGAAAAAGTAGAGTATAGAGAGGATGAAGTAAAGAGAGAGAGGGAAAAGGCTTGCCTGTCTACCCAGACTTTTTGCTCCGGCCAACGCCACGACCACTGATGTTAGTTTCTTCTCCGCAATGAGTCTGGATCTGAATACCTCCCAGACAATTTATAGAATGGAAATCCATTCTAGACCGTCTGATTGGTCCCAGAAACCAATGGGTTGGGCCAGAGCAGAGCCAGAACACATGTGGGTACAGAGGCGTTTGAAAATGTCTCATTGTCTTTGTACAACACCCCTCATTTTGACGTCACCACAAATGACTTCAACGATGGCAGTCTCAGACTGAAGGAACATAGATCAGGGGAAGAATTCACTTTGAGGCAAGGGACAGACAGGGAAGAGAGTGGGGTAACGAGAGAGAGAGAGAGAGAGAGAGAGAGAGAGGAGAGAGAGAGAGAGGAAAGATGAGATAATGGAGAGAGAAGGGAAAGAGAGAAGGAGGAAAAATGTGAGTATTGAGAGAGTAAAGAAAAGAGAGAGGTAAAAGAGAGAGAGTGTAAGACAGGAAAGTAGCAAGAGAGTGGGGTAAGGAGAGAGAGAGAGAGCGAGAGAGAGAGAGCGAGAGAGAGAGAGAGCGAGAGAGAGCGAGAGATAGTGGGATACAGAGAGAGAGAGAACATGAGGCATAGCCTAAACATCTCTAGATCTCTCACTCTACCCGGTGGGACTATTTTTTCACATCTCATTCGTATCCACCCTGACAGGGAGTGTTGAGCCTACTTCAGTTAAGTTCCGTTGTAAGATAAGCGCTCTCCTTCCATCTCTGTCAGATGGATTAGACATGGCCGTTCTCCACAGGAGTGCAGTTCAATTCATGACTCATATTTGTAAGATGGATTTGACTCCAACTGTATTAGATTCCTTCTGCTGTGAGGTAGCCTGGTACCAGATTTCTTTGTGTTGTCTTGCCAACACACTATGACCACAGGTGTTGGCAAAACAGACAGACCAAACTACCCCTGCCTTGCTGTAAGGTAAAACAAGTCTACTCAATTTCAATTTCAATTTCAATATAAGGGCTTTATTAGCATGGGAAACACATGTTTACATTTCCAAAACAAGTGAAGTAGATAATAAACAAAAGTGAAATTAACAATACAAATTCACGGTACACATTACACTCACAAAAGTTCCAAAAGAATAAAGACATTTCAAATGTCATATTATGTGCAAATAGTTAAAGTGTAAAAAATAAGTAAACATAAATATGGGTTGTATTTACAATGGTGTTTGTTCTTCACTGGTTGCCCTTTTCTTGTGGCAACAGGTCACAAATATTGCTGCTGTGATGGCACACATTGGGTACGTTTTCGAATTCTTTGTGGGTCTGTGTAATCTGAGGGAAATATGTGTCTCTAATATGGTCATACATTTGGCAGGAGGTTAGGAAGTGCAGCTCAGTTTCCACCTCATTTTGTGGGCAGTGTTCACATAGCCTGTCTTCTCTTGAGAGCCAGGTCTGCCTACGGCGGCCTTTCTCAATAGCAAGGCTATGCTCACTGAGTCTGTACATAGTCAAAGCTTTGGGTCAGTCACAGTGGCCTTCTCATGTACTCTCTCTCACTCTCTCTCTCACCAGTAAGAGTGGATTGATGTGGTTGTCTGTGTGAAAGCCAAAGCTATTGAAATATTATGTTATAATTGTACATTTTTCACATACTGTAAGCCAGTACAGTACAAGAGAAATACAGGGGAAATGTACAGGGGAAATGTAGATCGATTAAGCTTTCTAGTTAAGACAGAGGAACAGATGGGATGAGAAAAACAGTTTAGGAAAAACCTTGCATAACACACACACACACACACACACACACACACACACACACACACACACACACAGACAGACAGACAGACAGACAGACAGACAGACAGACAGACAGACAGACAGACAGACAGACACACAGACAGACACACACACAGACAGACACACAGACAGACACACAGACACACGCAGATGTGATTTTGACAGCCAAGCCATGTGGTCCCATTTGTCTCCTTCCCAGAAGCCATTGGGATCATTTTCAGGCCACATAAATAGCCAAATAGCCATTAGCACAAATTAACGTAAACAATGAGAAGAACGAAGCGATCTCGCTAACAGCTGCCATGGAACTTCAACAGGAAAGAAAGCCAGCTCAGTGAAAGCCAGTGGACAGAACGCGTTGCCCTGATATAATCACCATCTAGCGCTGGATATCAAGACCTGGGTTTAAATAGTATTTGCTTTCTTTCAAATAATTTAGCTGCTCCTTCATTGAGCATGCCTGGCGCAATGGAACAAATTAAATAGTCCCAACAGTACAAACTCTGTTCCTCTCACACTCCAGGCCGTCACAATTAAACGCTGAAAGTATTTAAATTTGAACCCAGTTGGATATCAAAGCCATGCAGGCCCAAAGGTAGTGTGATGATCCCTCATTCATTACACTGCACGGACTTTTGAGGAAATCAGAGCGCTTTGTGGATGAAGACATGCAAACTTGCAAGTCCAAAGAAAAATGGCAACCGCAGCCAAGTCTCAGAGTAGTGCTGATCTAGGATCAGTTCCCCCCTTGTCCATATAATCTTATTAATTGTGATCCAAAAGGCAAAACTGGATCCCAAATCAGAACGGGCCCAGTTATATCGACAGGAGGGCATGCCGCTGTCACTATGGTAGCTGGTGCTTCACTCCCTCCCTCCCTCCCTCCCTCCCTCCCTCCCTCCCTCCTACTCTCCTGTCATTATGGTAGCTGGTGCTTCCCTCCCTCCCTCTCTCCCTCTCTCCCCCCCTCCCTCCCTCCCTCCCTCCCTCCCCCCCTCCCTCCTACTCTCCTGTCATTATGGTAGCTGGTGCTTCCCTCCCTCCCCCCTCCCTCTCTCCCTCTCTCCCCTCCCTCCCTCCCTCCCTCCCTCCCCCCCCTCCCTCCTACTCTCCTGTCATTATGGTAGCTGGTGCTTCCCTCCCTCCCTCCCTCCCTCCTACTCTCCTGTCATTATGGTAGCTGGTGCTTCCCTCCCTCCCTCCCTCACTCCCTCCCTCCCTCCCCCCCTCCCTCCCTCCCTCCCTCCCTCCCTCCCTCCTACTCTCCTGTCATTATGGTAGCTGGTGCTTACCTCCCTCCCCCCCTCCCTCCCTCCCTCCCTCACTCACTCACTCCCTCCCTCCCTCCCCCCCTCCCTCTCTCTCTCCCTCCCTCCCTCCCTCCTACTCTCCTGTCATTATGGTAGCTGGTGCTTCCCTCCCTCCCTCACTCCCTCCCTCCCTCCCTCCCTCCCTCCCTCCTACTCTCCTGTCATTATGGTAGCTGGTGCTTCCCTCCCTCCCCCCTCTCTCCCTCCCTCCCTCCCTCCTACTCTCCTGTCATTATGGTAGCTGGTGCTATGCTTATTGATGGTGCTACCAGAATGGATCTTGGCTGCTGTTTTGAAAGGATGATGAGTGAGGAATTGTCACGTTCCATGTAGGATAATATACTGTCAGAAATGATCAGATATATTTCACAGGTACATGATTGTCATGCCAGAGGGAGTCCTGTGTAAGATAATATACTGTCACTGACGTTTTTCACCAAAGGTTGCCCAGACATTGTTATCGGAAAATATTCCGAAGTTGCCAAGATATTACACAGAAATATTTCCCAGGTGTGTGCAGGCCAGGCCTACAGTCTATGTATGGCTTAAAGCCATAGGTGATGAGTGGGCAACAAGACAGGCCAAGAGCTTGATATCTATTTCAGCTCCCATTCTGTAACCTACAGATCACCTCTGCAGGTATGCTGGTCTGGATAGTAAAGAATAAAGAACAGACCCACCTCGGATGTACATCTCAAACTAAAGCAACGTGGGTTTATTATCTTCAGTTAACAACCTGGAATGAGGGGCTGGCTAGCCTGGAAGCCGCGGGAGGGGCTAAAACGTTACGGCCACCCCTCCCTCTCTCTCTAGCTATCTTCACCACGGAAAGTCTCTCTCTCTCTCTCTCTCTCTCTCTCTCTCTCTCTCTCTATCTATCTATCTTCACCACGGAAAGTCTCTCTCTCTCTCTCTCTCTCTCTCTCTCTCTCTCTCTCTCTCTCTCCTCACACACACACAATCAAACTTGTCAAGTTGGCATCTCTGTCTTGCAGAGCGAGAATACATTCACAACTAGGGTCCAATTACTTAATAGCAGCTATCATCGGGTCTCCATGAGCTACCTCTCCCAGTCCCTTCCCTGGACTCCTCTCCCTGTGGGCCCAATGATTAGCTAAGAGTTAATAAGCAGGAGACTCTTTAGCTGGAGTCACGACCTTGTACTGACAGACCAACATTTTCCAGGCCCTCACTGTTGTACTATATGGGTGTTTTGGGGTAGGCCATTAACATGCCTGATGTTAAATGAGTGCCGCCAACAATGCACTCTCTCTGTCACGCTCTGTCGTTCTCTCTCTATCTCTGTGTATATCTGTCGCTCTTTCTCAGTCTCGCTCTTCCCCTCTCTCTCCCCATCCTCTCTCTCTCTCTCTGCCTCTCTATCTTTCTGTCTCTCCCTCTCTCCATGTCCGTCCCTGACACTCATCTGTCTGTGTTAGCAGATACAGTAGCTGTAGAGGAAGGGATGATAGCAGTGGTCCAGAATAGCATTCTGAGGTCCAGGGAGTTTTGAACACAGCCAGGTGCCGTGATTAGAGCCAATGGGAGGAGGACACCTCATAGAAGGATATCTCATTAAGCCCTTGTTTAAGGGACGCACGGTGACACCACCGGTGACACAGCAGTTGGTCTAAGCCGAGAATGATTCATGACGTCATAACTGTATGTTCTGTAATGAAGGTAGCCTACGTGTGATATCCTGAATACACTTCCCTCTGGGCACACACTGGTCGAATCAACGTTGTTCCACCAACGTGGAATAGACGTTGAATTGTTAGTTCTGAAAGTTATGAAAGACTCGTCCATAGCACCCAATTCAGAGGAGGCATAGAACACTTGACAAAAGCATACAATAGATAAAAGCCTCACTGTGACTGACCTTAGTACTTCAAACAGCCATTTAGAGGCGTTTCCATTTTCAAATCCTACAATCCAAACTTTCCAAACTGGGTTACCTCAAAGCGGCACATTTCATAACCCACACGGCTGACTCTGGCCTCAGTCAGTGGTGTTATGGTATGGTTTACGTACTATAGGCCTGCTGCTTCAAACTAACACATTGCATCCCCCCTAGAAGTGGTGAACCAGTTATCAAAGTAGTACCAAAGTGCGTGTGTGTGCGTGTGTGTGTGTGTGTGTGCAGTTTGTGTGTGTGTGTGCCTGCGTGCGTGTGCGAGCGCGTGTGGTGTGTGTGCACGTGTGGTGTGTGTGCATGTGTGGTGTGTGGTGTGCGTGCGTGCGTGTGGTGTGTGGTGTGTGTGTGTTATGCAAAGTGTAGGAGTATAGACGGTCAGTTATCAAAGTAGTACCAAAGTGTGTGTGCGTGTGTGTGTGTGGTGTGTGTGTGTTATGCAAAGTGTAGGAGTATAGACGGTCAGTTATCAAAGTAGTACCAAAGTGTGTGTGCGTGTGTGTGTGTGTGTGCGGTTTGTGTGTGTGTGTGCCTGCGTGCGTGTGCGAGCGAGTGTGGTGTGTGTGCATGTGTGTGGTGTGTGTGTGTGTGTGTGTGTGTGTGTGTGTGTGTGTGTGTGTGTGTGTGTGTGTGTGTGTGTGTGTTATGCAAAGTGTAGGAGTATAGACTGTCAGTCGTGACTCACTCAGACCCACCAACCAACCTGTCATATGAGTCACTAGACTCAGGTCTCTAACACTGTTCCACACCAGCTATGTGCCCTTTACAGACCCCCGCTTGCTGTTTCAAACGGTACACATTAAATAAATACATGAAATAAAGACATTAATAAAGACATTAATGAAGCCACAAAAATATCAAAAGTGTTATTTGCACTTGACTTTGCACCTGCTGTGATCAAACTCTCGCCAACGGGAGGAAAAATCAGGAATAATCGTCGACGTCTGACTTAATTAATAGTTTCAAGGTAGTGTAGGCACATCCAGGGACTTGCAGGGGCTCAGTTATTAATAACCTCCCGTGAAGAGGAAGAAAGCAACATTTGATTAGAAATGTCTCCATGTCAGGGGAAATAATAATGTATGTAATTAACTGTATGAGCAATCATATTATATTTATCGTCTTCATATGTGTTCCGGACATGACTAATGATGATTCATGTGTTAAAAAGTTGTGGGAGTTAAACACCCAAAGTGTAATGGAGTGGTGAATAGAACTAACCAGAGAGCTGAACTTTTAGAATGGACGCCATGTTAGCGCCTTTGAGCATTCTATTTATAAATTCATGACGAGAATTTGGACTCTTGTACATTGCATTGTTTAAAATGTAGAAAATTCAGTGGACTGCTATTGGTCAATATTGCCCATGCGGAGCTAACATGGCTGCCGTGGAATGTAGTGTCATGTAAATCTCTATATTCACTACATGACCAAAAGTATGTGGACACCTGCCTGTCAAACATCTCATTCCAAAATCATGGGCATTAATAAGGAGTTGGTCCCCCTTTGTTGCTGTAACAGCCTCCACTCTTCTGGGAAGGCTTTCCACTAGTTGTTGGAATATTGCTGCGGGGACTTGCACCCATTCAGCCACAAGAGCATTAGTGAGTTTCGGCACTGATGTTGGGCAATTAGGCCTGGCTTGCAGTCGGCGTTCCAATTCATCCCAAAGGTCTTTGATGGGGTTGAGGACCGGGCTCTGTATAGACCAGTCAAGTTCTTCCACACGGATCTCGACAAACCATTTGTATATGGACCTCGTTTTGTGCAAGGGGGCATTGTTATGCTGAAACAGGAAAGGGCCTTCTCCAAACTGTTGCCACAACATTGGAAGCACAGAATCGTCTAGAACGTTATTGTATGCTGTAGCGTTAAGATTTCCCTTCACTGGAGCCTGAACCACAGCCCCAGACCATTATTCCTCCTCCACCAAACTTTACAGTTGGCACTATGCATTGGAGCAGGTAGTGTTCTCCTGGCATCCGCCAAACCCAGATTTGTCCGTCGGACTATCACATGGTGAAGCGTGATTCATCACAACAGAGAACGCGATTCAAAGTCCAATTGCGGCGAGCTTTACACCACTCCAGCCAACGCTTGGCATTGCGCATGGTGATCTTAGGCTTATGTGCGGCTGCTCGGCCATGGAAACCAATTTCATGAAGCTCCCGACGAACAGTTCTTGTGCTGATGTTGCTTCCAGAGGCAGTTTGGAACTCGGTAGTGAGTGTTGCAACCAAGGACAGATGATCAGCACTGGGCGGTCCCGTTCTGTGAGCTTGTGTGGCCTACTACTTCGCAGCTGAGCCGTTGTTGCTCCTAGACGTTTCCTATAACAGTACTTACAGTTTACCGTAGCAGGTCTAGCAGGGCAGAATTTTGGCAAAAGGACTTGTTGGAAAGGTGGCGGTGCCTCGTTGAAAGTCACTGAGCTCTTCAGTAAGGCCATTCTACTGCCAGTGTTTGTCTATGGAGATTGCATGGCTGTGTGCTTGATTTTATACAACTGTCAGCAATGGGTGTGGCTAAAATAGCTGAATCCACAAATTTGTATATAGAGTGTATATGGCTCTGGGTCTAATGGCATGCCACATCTGGACCCACCTAGATAGACTGAAAAATCACAAATGTAACTGTTCCACAGTTTATGGTTTCTGTGAAAACAAAATCCATGTGTGGGCCATTAATTCAATTGCTAATATGGTGAGGAGCAGGGGAGGAGAGTTTGGTATGGCCCTCCAAGTCTCTGATTACATGGAAAGATAATACGGCTAGGGCCTGGCCAGTGCCGGTGACAGGCTGACCAGCCGGAGTCGGATTTCCAGAGCTGGGCCGGAGTCGATTTTCCTGACCCTCAGTATCCATTGGACAGCGTGAACATTTCTGTTGCCACCCGGGCTTGTCCCATTTCCTTTCCATCCTTCTCCTTTGGGAGAAATCCCATGTTGGTTCCCATTTGTGTTGAACCAGGTGTCAAAAAGGGACTGAAGCCAGAGAGGGGGGAGACTGAGAGGACATGGGATGATGATTCTCTCTCTCTCTCGCTCTCAATTCAATTTCAATTCAATTTAAGGGGCTTTATTGGCATGGGAAACATATGTTTACATTGCAATAGCAAGTGAAATGGATAATAAACAAAAATGAAGTCTCTCTCTCACCCTCACCCTCTCTCTCTCTCTCTTTCTCTCTCTCTCTCTCTCTCTCGATATACTGTAGCAGCTATATCTTTAGCAGCTAGTTTCTCCCATGTGATCCTAATTGTACTAATTCTACTCCTGTGGTTTCCTCTGTGTGAGAATACAGACTACAGTATAACTGGTTGGCGTAGACCTCCATGCAAGGCCTCCTCTTCTCATGAACTCATCTAATGCTCCATGAATATGCTGTAACATTCACTGAAAGCCATGAGCTTTTGATTGTACATGGATTTAATATCTGCTTGCAATAATAAACATAAAGGTATCATAAACCAAATAAAAATGGATTTTTCTGTTTGTTAAGTTTATCTAACCCTATTTTGTGAGACTTCTAAGATGTCCTGTCAAAGCAGCCAATCCAAACTGATTGTACTGTATTTCTTCGTTATAGTCAGTTATTTTTCAAAAAATGATTTATATCGCCTATTAGCAGTAGAATTAGAGTCCCCCGAGTGCCAAAATGAGCGGATTACAGAATATTAGTATTGCCATGCTAAGCCCTCCTTATTTTTTTAACATATTGCACAGTAGGTGTTGGCCATTAGACACCATGGCACAAGACAAATGGTGACCTGTTTTCAACTGTCAACAAGTCCCACAAAACGTCACCGGGGCCTTGATCCTCGCTCAACCCCCATTGACTGAGCACCACCCGCACGTACCTCATTGGCCGAGACGGGTCTTGTTGATACTCCGTGGAGAGCTCCGTTGCGAATAGCACACATTGTTCATTTATGATGCGGTGGTGGGTATCGTATCTAAAATAACCAAATGGTGAGGTGTAACATTTTCTATTAGCCCCCCCTCTTCTAACACACCTGCTGGCCAATCTGATCAGGGGCACAGTGGAGGGGGCAGTGGGGTGAGGATTCAGGGGTGTTGGTGTGACAGATAATTTATACACATCCCATCTGGTGTTATACTCAGACAGGCCAGACCTGGGTTCAAATACTGTTCTAAATCATTTCAAATACTTCAGCTGTGCTCGAATGAGCTTGCCTGCCACAATGGACCCAATAGAAGAAAAAGTAGAAAAGTGAGGAAAAGTGGAAACCCAGCCTCCAGGCAAGATACAGCAAACATTGAAGGTATTTGAACCCAGGTCTGGGACAGGCTGTCTATAGGGCCAGACATTATTCCAACCGATCTCCTTGTAGTGTGTGGTTGGTGTAGCTTAATACGTCACAAATCACTGTCACTGGTGTCATTGGTGTCAGGTAAAAACATGCAGTTAGTGAGGGGCTTAGGTATGCATCAGCACCTCCCTGGGAGACATAGGTCTGGGTAGATGGGATACATGTAGGCTGCAGGGACTACTTTCAAACATTAAGCACCTGGACCCACCGCCAGAGACACTTACTCACCTACGATCCAAAATACAAAACACAAACTGACATGGCACCTCCCCTGTCCAATGAACACAATGATTATCAACTTCATTCCATGGTTACCAACGTGATTACATGATCACCAAGTTGTCAAACACACTTACCGTATGTGGTTCTTCAGAGAGACACACAGCACTTGTTATACAGGCCCTTCCCCTCCTCCCCTATCTCCTGCCATTGTCCTCCCCCTCTCATTCTCTCTCCATTGACACTGAGCGACAGGCATATTGGTCTGCTGACAGGGCGATGGTCGTGTCATACAGGGCTCTCTGATTTCACTCGTTTTCAAAGGCTAGGCCATAGGAATGCTCTACACACTCCTCCGTTTTACCCCTCCCTCCCTTCCTTCCTCCCTTCCACCCACCTTACCCCTCCCTTCCTCCCTTCCTCCCTTCCTTCCTCCCTTCCTCCCTCCCTTCCACCCACTTTGCCCTCGTGATCAGGCTCCACATGTGAATTTTCAATATCGCTTACACACCACCAGGTGTTTTGTGGGTCTCTCTCTCTCTCTCTCTCTCTCTCTCTCTCTCTCTCTCTCTCTCTCTCTCTCCGAAGCTGTGCCGGAGTCGGTTTTCCCAACCCTCAGCGTCCATTGGACAGTGAGAATGTTTCTGTTGCCACCTGGCTTTCCCCATTTAATTCCCATCCTTCATACCAACTCCTTTGGGAGAAATCCCATGTTGGTTCCCATTTGTGGGACTGAAGCCAGAGAAGGGTAGACTGAGAGAACATGGGATGATGATACTTTCTCTCTCTCTCTCTCCCTCTCCCTCTCTCTCTCTCTCAATTCAATTCAAGGGGCTTTATTGTCATGGGAAACATATGTGTACATTGCCAAAGCAAGTGAAATGGATAAACAAAAGTGAAATAAACAATAAAAGTGAACAGTAAATATTACACTCACACAAGTTCCAAAAGGAATAGAGACATTTCAAATGTCATATTATGTCTATATAGTGTTGTAACGATGTGCAAATAATTAAAGTAAAGAAGGGAAATAAATAAACATAAATATGGGTTGTATTTACAATGGTCTTTGTTCTTCACTGGTTTCCCTATTCTTGGACAACAGTTCACAAATCTTGCTGCTGTGATGACACACTGTGGTATTTCACCCAATAGATATGGGAGTTTATTAAAATTGGATTTGTTTTCTAATTCTTTGTGGGTCTGTGTAATCTGAGAAAAATATGTGTCTTTAATATGGTCATACATTTGGCAGGAGGTTAGGAAGTGCAGCTCAGTTTCCACCTCATTTTGTGGGCAGTATTCTCTCTCTCTCTCTCTCTCTCTCTCTCTCTCTCTCTCTCTCTCTCTCTCTCACTCACTCACTCACTCACTCACTCACTCACTCACTCACAACCCTAATGTTACCCCAATGTCATCTATAACACTAATGTTACCTATAACCTTAATGGTACCATAATGTTACCTATAACTCTAACACGGAACTCAAACCAGCTGCGCGCGTGCGCCATCGTGCATACATTTATTTTGTCCCCCTACACCAAACGCAATCACGACACGCATGTTAAAATATCAAAACAAACTCTGAACCAATTACATTAATTTGGGGACAGGTTGAAAAGCATTAAACATTTATGGCAATTTAGCTAGTTAGCTTGCATTTGCTAGCTAATTTATCCTATTTAGCTAGCTTGCTGTTGCTAGCTAATTGGTCCTGGGATATAAACATTGAGTTGTTATTTTGAAATGCACAAGGTCCTCTACTCCGACAATGAATCCACACATTGTAATGCCCTGGCCGTAGAGAGGGGTTTTTTGTTCTTTATTTTGGTTAGGCCAGGGTGTTACATTGGGTGGGCGTTCTATGTTCTTTTTCTAGGTTTTTTGTATTTCTTTGTTTTGGGCCGTGTGTGGCTCCCAATCAGGCACAGCTGTAGTTCGTTGTTGTTGATTGGGAGTCACACATAAGGAACATGTTTTTCCTTTGGGTTTTGTGGGTAATTGTATTTTCTGTTTAGTTTTGTTCCTAGCAGAACTGTAGGCTGTCGTTCATTTTCGTGTTTTGTTTGAAGTGTTTCTATTAATTAAATATTGAATATGAACACATCCTCCGCTGCGTATTGGTCCACCTTTTCCGACGATGATTTCTCTGTTTCATCTGACGACGAAGACAGCCGTTACACACATAAAACGGTCAACCGAATTGTTTCTAGTCATCTCTCCTCCTTCCAGGCTTTTTCATCTTTGAACTTATACGGTGATTGGCATCTAAACTTTCATAGTATTACTACGACGACCGGCAACACAATTCGTCTTTCAATCACCCACGTGGGTGTAACCAATGAGGAGATGGTACTTGGGTACCTGCTTCTATATACCAATGAGGAGATGGGAAAGGCAGGACTTGCAGCGCGATCTGCGTCAGAAATAGAAAGGACTTCTATTTTAGCCCTTGGCAATGCAGACGCTCGTTGATGCGCGCGAGCAGCGTAAACGTATTTTGCAACGTTTGCGCACGCGAACGGTGTAGTCAGGGTATAATGTTACCTATAACCCTAATGTTACCCCAATGTTATTTCCTCCAAACATAATGTGGCATGTATTAAAAGAGAAGAAGGTAATGTAATTGAACTGAAACATGATGAAATATGAACAAGATAATCAAAGGACAGGAAGGAAGTAAGGACTTTATTTCAACATGTCTGTCTGCTTTGTTGAGGTAGCCTGATCTGTCAAAACGACTATCTTAAGGGGTCAAAACTGCTTTTCGGCCCTTACAATTCCACAGGAAGGTACATTACAGCTAGCATTTAATGGTTTGGGACATTCCAGAACCTTCAGAAGAGGAAGGAACCCCACCACATGTCAAAACACATAACACCATCACTGAAAAGCATCCGAGATCTTAACAACACTGCTTCATACAGTTATGAGGTTGCGTGACATCATATTTCAGTTTCCTTGTCATCATATTTATAGTTTAAACATTCAATAAAGCTATACCTGATCCACAGGACGTTTTATCTACTATATCAAGGCACGAGGGTAGCTTATAGAAGCCATACTTGCGCACACACACACACACACACACACACACACACACACACACACACACACACACACACACACACGCACACACACACGACAAGCTAATATCAAATAATGACAATAATGACATTACGTCCATCTAGAATCTAGAGACGTAAATCTAGAATCTAGAGACGTAAATCTAGAATCTAGAGACATACATCTCGAATCTAGAGACCTACATCTCAAATCTAGAGACATACATCTCAAATCTAGAGACGTACATCTAGAATCTAGAGACGTAAATCTAGACATCTATTGACATCAGGAATATGAGTCATGTTTCACTTGTCTGTAATTTATCTGGTGGATTACTAATCATTAACCAGCTCATTAACACGCCATCTTTAGCCCCCCATTCGAGTCTAAACATCCACGCAACCTCCTCAGTAATCTTCTACACGGCCAAGAAGTCTGAACCCATTGTCGCTGCCAGCAGGGGGTGCTATAGATAGCAGGACACCTGTGGAGAGGATGAGGGCATCACACCACGGCTCTGACCGTGATACAATTGAATCCTTAATTCTGTAATCTCACTCTTTTGTTACGTAATCTACTAACAGCACAACCTTGGAACACTAAAACACTGTAACGTTGACTCAAAAGTGATGTTATGTCTGCATTGTCAAGTGTGAGATATCCAGTTTCATCATCCTCCCCATTAGCTTCTCTGACGCGGCTGTTTTTGAAAATAGAATGTGGTATTAACAGGGGGTTAGCACTAGACAATAACACACAGTCATTATAAGTAATAGCGTGTGCCAGATGAGCGCGGGGCCAGGCTATATTCTGCTCTGGGCTCTCACACTGTGAGAAACACTACCCCCACCAATGGAAGCGCTCAGGGGGTAGGTCCATCTAAAGGAGGTAGCCTAAACACGGTAAGGACATCTAAGATGATGTAACTAAATTAGAATGGGCTGCTATTAATATTCGTATGTAGAGGGGGACTGCATTTACATAAACATGATATGATATTTTGCACATTATTTTGACCAGCTTCCTGAAGTCAGCTATGGCTGTTTGTTCCAGCTATAGACCTACATGTACTCTATACAGTCCAAACTGTTGCCACAAATGGGAATTTGACCCATTTGAGCAGAGCAATCAAATAAGTGTAGAAGAAAGAAGTGTGTAGGACTTTACAGTGTCTGCACCCCACATCCAGTCCTGCAGTTCACATTCGTCAATTAACAACTGGTTGAAGTATTAGCCTGCTAGCATTAGCCTGCTGCCATTGTGAAACGTGTGAGGGTTTATATTTGATTTCCTGTATTCTGTTCCAATGTAGATGAAAGCAGAGGGATGCCTTTGGGGTGAGCACAGGTGCTGCACACTCTACCAGTCCCTCAGCTGTTCACACACAAACAGACGCATGCGCACACACTCACACACAGACGTGCATGCATGCATGCATGCGCACACACACACACACACACACACACACACACACACACACACACACACACACACACACACACACACACACACACACACACACACACACACACACACACACACACACACACACACACACACACACACACACAGCATGGCTCTGGACTTCATACAGGGTGGTTATCTTCTTTAAAACAGGCTATCCCGCTAGGCTAACCCCTGCTAGGCTAACCCCTGCTAGGCTAACCCCTGCTAGGAGGATCCCCACTGTGTAGACCTGGGCAGCAACATGCATACAGTACATTCTCTACATTAGAACACACAGGGGATGTCCTCAGCATTTCACACACGTGGTTGGGTGCAGACCTGGGTTCAAATACTATTTTGAAATCCTTTCAAATATTTTGTCTGTGCTTGATTGATCTTGCCTGTTGGAATCAATAGAGTAGTCACAAAAGTGTTAACCCTGCCCATCTGGCACTCCAGGAAGGCTAATGTTTGAACCCAGGTCTGGTGGTTGGTATGTATTTGAGGGAGAGAAGGCAGCGAGAGAGACGGAGAGAGAAAGGGAGACGGAGAGAGAGAGATACAGAGAGAGAGATACAGAGAGAGAGATACAGAGAGAGAAAGACGGAGAGAGAGCAAGTCAATAGGCATTACTTCGTTGAAGCCCTGATCTCTTTGTCACTAATAATAACCAAACCAAGTGTATTTTGGTGACATGCTCGGTAGATAGAAACCCTTTCTTTTTTGATATGCCTACGCAAGCCTGACGACCTCTGATATAAACCATGGATTAATGGATTGTCCACACACACACACACACACACACACACACACACACACACACACACACACACACACACACACACACACACACACACACACACACACACTGAGCTGATCGTATTACTTTTTCAATCATCGTTTAGATGTCTAAGTTCATAAGGTTTATAAAGTACGACAAGTGTTGATGTTAAGGGAGGATGGAAAGATTTGAGGCTGAAACACACACTCACTAACGTGTGTGACACACACACACACACACACACACAGGCGCACTTACCCACACAAAGTACTGCACGCACACACTAACACACAGTACTTGCGGCCCGCCCACACACACACACACACACACACACACACACACACACACACACACACACACACACACACACACACACACACACACACACACACACACACACACACACACACAAAGTACTGCATGCCCACACACACACACGCGATCACACACTCGCTGATGCACACGTACACTCTGAATTGTAAACTCTTATATAAAGAGTCCACGTGTTTTCTGAAATGTTACCCATGGTACACTGCGTCTTTTTACAGTCAAATAAAGGCTATCTGATTTTCTATAAAGTTGACAGCCTGTCCCACATTCACCATGACCATTCCTAGTGTGATCTACATCAACAGCTCTTTTCATTTTAGATCCTGTTTAACACTGACTGGGACGTTTACATGTTGCCAGATTGGCCTTCTAAATTACAGTACAAGACAAAGACCTGCCAGTAAATGGGTCCATTATGGTGACATATGATCTAATACCTTAAATGAGTACTTTAAAGGAGGCTATTTAGTTATATTTCCAGCTGCAAATAGCACTAAATGTCCACTATATATCTGTAGTAGTAAAGGAATAGAATTCCCAGAGAGGAGCCTTCCACAACAAAGGCTGAAAATGTGATGATCTGTGGAAATGAACACAGTATATCTCTCTGATTCCCATCTCGGTGTGTGAAAAGCTCTTGGCTGTGTAAGAAACAACAAGCCAAGGGACAATCTTTCATTGAGCGCTTATCTAAAGCCGGCTAAACTCTTGCCTGTCAACCTTGACTTATCAAACAGACGTTTAAACCCCTTCAAAATCCTCTCGTTCTGAACAAAGTTCCAGATGCTTAGTACTGTTAAGTTTACACACTCCACACCTCTACTCTGATTTTGTTTTACCATGGGGTTATTATTCAGCCCTCCTGTTCATAAGATGCTTTCGATAAAATGCTCTGGATTTCCTAGCCTGGTCGCAGATCATTTTGTGGTGTCTTGTCAACTCCTCTGATCATTGGCAACAGCACAAACCGTTTTGGGACCAGGCCACGAATTCTCTTGAAGCCGTAAGGAAAAAAAGTCTTCCAAATCCAACAAAAATCTCTCTTAATCTCTGATGTCTACGGATGTAGGAGGCAGTTTGCTACAGCAGGGAAATAATCCTGCAACAACAGGAAATGTGAATTATCATGTGGATTATAATTAATGGACATTTTTTGTAGGTTTTTTGTAAGGGGAAAATCAAGTCTGAAATTAAAAACTTTAGAAGCCTTTCTAAACCTCAAATACACTACAGGTTTGCATTTACTGCTGTGCAGGAGAATTCTCAGCAACAGAAGGGTGATCAAATTAAGATCCAACATCTGTACCTTGTAGGGTAGCTCTGGTGTCATAGGGGTCATACACAGTATCTATAGGATAATATATTACCAATGGTGTAATTAAAGGTTATGTTTAATCTATCTGGCTGCTTTAAGGCTCTTTCAGTCGTATAGTACAGCTCAAAGGATTTTGATAGGGAAACTGAGTAAGGCATCAATAATTGGGCACAAGCACCTGTAAGAGAGATCCCTGCTAGATTGGGATCACCAGCCTTAATTCTTCTGAACACGGATATTTTGTTACTTTGCAATGTTTCTATGACATCACATACTTTGTACTTCCCCAATCAAATCATAAAGTTTTGTAACTTAAGTTACAATGATTTATCTGATGTAACAAAGATTCCTGAGAAGCATAGATTTTGTACAGATGCAGGCACAGACGCAGGCACACTTGCTAGATTTGTGAGAGGGTTTCATTTGAACAAAAGAGAGAAGCTAACTATCAACCAAAATATCTGAGTAACTTTTCAATATCAGCTTCTTATTTCTCTAAAGATAACTTTGTGAAACAACACAGTAGATAGTCAGACAAGCGTCAAAGACCTCAGGAACCTCAGTCTCGCAGCGTGGCACCTTCTACTAATTCCACTGGGTTACACTATGCAAACATTAGAAAGGTTGACCTGGGTAAGCCTACCTTTCTAATATCAACATATTTTCGCTTGACATTACTTTTCTAAAACCTGTTGAAGCAACATCAATCTGTAAATATGACCATGTGGTATTAGAGTCAGGAGTTAGGAGCACTGGCACAGCATGGGCAAAATGCTTCAGAAACCCCAACAACTGTCTAACACCTAACCTTCTAGCTTTCCAATATCTGTTTATTTCCCCTTGATAAAAGTTTCCTAATGCCCAGTGCCCACAACGCTGTTCAAACACAACCTGTTCTAAACACATCTTTGTGAAACCACATGGTAGTGAGTCAGGTCAAGAGCACTAACTGAAGCATCATGGTCAAGGAGCTCCATGCTGCTTTCTTAGTGCCACGGACCTGTCAGCCATTTAACATAAAGATTAGCCCAGTTGCTGCCATGTGTCAACACAGCAATGAACACATGCTCAGGGTCCAGGGTTAGATGGGGGGTGGAGAGGAAGAAGGAGGAAGGTGAGGGAAGAGGAGGAAGAGGAGGAGGTGTTGCTCCAAATACACAACTTCTGTAGCAAGGGAGGAATTAAAGGATCCCTGTCCAGATCAGTTTGTGCTATCCTGCCAGCTGACCACAGGAATGGGCAAGACTGGACAAACTGATCTGGGACCATGATAGAATAAAATCACCTATCTACAAATAGGCCTTAGTCGGTGGTCTGTGTGTGTTGCAGCTGTGGCCTACTGTGGCCTACTGTGGTTGGGCAGAGCAAATAAGATCTGTCCCCTGGCACCAAGGCAGTTAGCGTGTCATGCTAATGTTGCTAACGTCCTTCTAATGGTATTTTCTAAATCCATTTTATAAGAAGCAACAGCCACATGGAGTATTGTTTTTATATCGCTCTCCTTACTGCCATGGCCCGGCTTGACTCGGTAAACTGTTTACTTTCACAGAGGCACGAGGATTAGGACAAGCACCTGTCGTCCGGGTTTAGCCGGGGTAGGCCGTCATTGTAAATAAGAATTTGTTCTTAACTGACTTGCCTAGTTAAATAAAGGTTATATAAATAAAAATACAAATAAACCTGCCTTTCCCTGAATAAACAAATACAAAGTGGGGGTAATGGCATTTCAAAGCAGTCCCTCTACTGTTAGTCTACTATCCCAGAGCTGTTAATATAGCCACTAATCAATCATCTAGCCACTAATTAATGTCAAGGCTGACATTATTATTGCCTGGCAGGGGGTACTATGCCGTGTCGGACCTGGGAAAACACATTAGAGAGCTTTGGTTAATGTCCCCCTATCTGTCTGGTCAGTGTGACAGAACTACTGACACCTTCTTTCTCATCAACTGCAGCACTTTACTTCACTTTATAGCACTTTACTGCAGCAATTAACACTTATGGTCCTTATGGTGTTTATGATTATTGTATTATTTTGTTCATATACTTTTGTAGTAAAAATATAATTACTATGGTAACAATGTTGTAATAACATTCTGTTGCTTTGTAATAGCACACTAATGTACTTGAGCGCTTTTTGCAAAAGAACATGAATGTTATACCTTCAGCCATTTGTCTTTCTGAGATCTACAGCGGAATCACCAGCATCAATGGTGAGCTATTGTTCTCTACACCATCATGGCATGGGACACATAGCAAAGCTTAGAGAACAAAATAACAAAAGCATTCAGAACATGTTCTCCGTGTTTTCCACAGGTATTTACCCGTCATCAGCCGCACCCCAGTACCATATCCTGCATGCTACATCCTTAGAAAAAAAGGTTCCAAAAGGGTTCTTCGGCTGTCCCCATAAGAGAACCATTTTTGGTTCTTGGTACAACCCTTTTTAGTTCCAGGTATAACCCTTTTGGGTTCCATGTAGAGCCCTCTGTGGAAAGCGTTCTACATGGAACACAAAAGTGTTCTACTTGGAACCAAAGGGGTTTTACCCAGAACCAAAAACGGTTCTTCAAAAGGTTCTCCTATGAGGACAGTCGAAGAACCCATTAAGGTTCTAGATAGCACCTTTACTTCTAAGAGTGCATTAACAGCACTATGAACCTTTAAAATGGTGTAAAATAGTCATGTTTGAAAAATTGAAGTTTTTGCATTTTTGAGGTATTTGTAATTCGCGCCACGCTATACCATTGGATGTTGGTGAGGCGTTCCGCTAGCGGAACGTCTAGATGTAAGAGGTTATTAACAGAGATATAAAAATATTTACAGTCATTCTTTGGGGACAGCTATCCCCTCGCTAGGCTAGACCATATGTCCTACTACAGTACGGACAGCTATCCCCTAGCTAGTCTAAACCATTAGTCCTACTACAGTACGGACAGCTATCCCCTAGCTAGTCTAAACCATTAGTCATACTACAGTACGGACAGCTATCCCCTAGCTAGTCTAAACCATTAGTCATACTACAGTACGGACAGCTATCCCCTCGCTAGTCTAAACCATTAGTCATACTACAGTACGGACAGCTATCCCCTAGCTAGTTTAAACCATTAGTCATACTACAGTACGGACAGCTATCCCCTCGCTAGTCTAAACCATTAGTCATACTACAGTATGGACAGCTATCCCCTAGCTAGTCTAAACCATTAGTCATACTACAGTATGGACAGCTATCCCCTAGCTAGTCTAAACCATTAGTCATACTACAGTATGGACAGCTATCCCCTAGCTAGTCTAAACCATTAGTCATACTACAGTATGGACAGCTATCCCCTCGTTAGTCTAAACCATTAGTCATACTACAGTATGGACAGCTATCCCCTAGCTAGTCTAAACCATTAGTCATACTACAGTATGGACAGCTATCCCCTAGCTAGTCTAAACCATTAGTCATACTACAGTATGGACAGCTATCCCCTAGCTAGTCTAAACCATTAGTCATACTGTAGCGGGTTCACTATGCACCACAGGAGAACCAAGAAATGAAGAGTGACACCACGGCTGTCTTTTAGGCTTTTGTGTTGATCTGCAATAGTATTGTGAAAAGACAGGACCGGAACACATCAGTCTCTAATGCACCACCTGACAAGTTGTTCTTTCTCTCTCAGTGTTTTCTCAGACTGAGGAGAGCGGGAGCTATGGGTAGTACCAGGGTGTTAGTAGGTGACGTAAGCACCCAGATAAAATAAAACACATTTAATTAAATAAAACCAGAAGATGTTAACATCATTCAGCTACTGTAGCTGCCCACCTAACATCAACAGGCATCACCAGTAGCGCAACAATTAAAATTAGAAACCAAAAGCAAAGTTCCTGGCGATCATAGCGATCTGACTCCCCCCTTTTGTCTGAACTTGGAACATTCCTGCTCGCGGGCTTTGGCCACTGACCCTCAACCTGATTGTTCTGCTCTGCGTTGTGTACTATTCCAATAATCTGAAGTTTGCTGGAATAACCATTTTAACTCTACTACACTACTACAGTATGGACAGCTATCCCCTAGCTAGTTTAAACCATTAGTCAGACTACAGTACGGACAGCTATCCCCTCGCTAGGCTAAACCATTAGTCATACTACAGTGTGGACAGCTATGCCCTCGCTAGTCTAAACCATTAGTCATACTACAGTGTGGACAGCTATCCCCTAGCTAGTCTAAACCATTAGTCATACTACAGTACGGACAGCTATCCCCTAGCTAGTCTAAACCATTAGTCATACTACAGTATGGACAGCTATCCCCTCGCTAGTCTAAAACATTAGTCATACTACAGTATGGACAGCTATGCCCTAGCTAGTCTAAACCATTAGTTATACTACAGTGTGGACAGCTATGCCCTAGCTAGTCTAAACCATTAGTCATACTACAGTATGGACAGCTATCCCCTCGCTAGTCTAAACCATTAGTCATACTACAGTATGGACAGCTATCCCCGCGCTAGTCTAAACCATTAGTCATACTACAGTATGGACAGCTATCCCCTCGCTAGTCTAAACCATTAGTCATACTACAGTACGGACAGCTATCCCCTAGCTAGTTTAAACCATTAGTCATACTACAGTATGGACAGCTATCCCCTAGCTAGGCTAAACCATTAGTCATACTACAGTATGGACAGCTATCCCCTAGCTAGTCTAAACCATTAGTCATACTACAGTATGGACAGCTATCCCCTCGCTAGTCTAAACCATTAGTCATACTACAGTATGGACAGCTATCCCCTAGCTAGGCTAAACCATTAGTCATACTACAGTACGGACAGCTATCCCCTCGCTAGTCTATACCATTAGTCATACTACAGTATGGACAGCTATCCCCTCGCTAGTCAAACCATTAGTCATACTACAGTATGGACAGCTATCCCCTAGCTAGTCTAAACCATTAGTCATGCTACAGTATGGACAGCTATCCCCTAGCTAGTCTAAACCATTAGTCATACTACAGTATGGACAGCTATCCCCTAGCTAGTCTAAACCATTAGTCATACTACAGTATGGACAGCTATCCCCTCGCTAGTCTAAACCATTAGTCATACTACAGTATGGACAGCTATCCCCTAGCTAGTCTAAACCATTAGTCATACTACAGTATGGACAGCTATCCCCTCGATAGTCTAAAACATTAGTCATACTACAGTGTGGACAGCTATGCCCTAGCTAGTCTAAACCATTAGTCATACTACAGTGTGGACAGCTATGCCCTCGCTAGTCTAAACCATTAGTCATACTACAGTGTGGACAGCTATCCCCTAGCTAGTCTAAACCATTAGTCATACTACAGTATGGACAGCTATCCCCTCGCTAGTCTAAACCATTAGTCATACTACAGTACGGACAGCTATCCCCTAGCTAGTCTAAACCATTAGTCATACTACAGTATGGACAGCTATCCCCTCGCTAGTCTAAAACATTAGTCATACTACAGTGTGGACAGCTATGCCCTAGCTAGTCTAAACCATTAGTCATACTACAGTGTGGACAGCTATGCCCTCGCTAGTCTAAACCATTAGTCATACTACAGTGTGGACAGCTATCCCCTAGCTAGTCTAAACCATTAGTCATACTACAGTACGGACAGCTATCCCCTAGCTAGTCTAAACCATTAGTCATACTACAGTATGGACAGCTATCCCCTCGCTAGTCTAAAACATTAGTCATACTACAGTATGGACAGCTATGCCCTAGCTAGTCTAAACCATTAGTTATACTACAGTGTGGACAGCTATGCCCTAGCTAGTCTAAACCATTAGTCATACTACAGTATGGACAGCTATCCCCTCGCTAGTCTAAACCATTAGTCATACTACAGTGTGGACAGCTATGCCCTAGCTAGTCTAAACCATTAGTCATACTACAGTATGGCCATACTGTGTCTGCAATAGGAGTCTCACCACATCATTCAAGTGTGAAGCAACAACTACTACATCACAACAAGAGAAGAATAGCAAAACAACAACAACAACAACATCCATAACAACAACAACAACAGCTAGAGAAGAATAGGAATATTACAACAACATCCATAACAACAACAACAGCTAGAGAAGAATAGGAATATTACAACAACATCCATAACAACAACAACAGCTAGAGAAGAATAGGAATATTACAACAACATCCATAACAACAACAACAGCTAGAGAAGAATAGGAATATTACAACAACATCCATAACAACAACAACAGCTAGAGAAGAATAGGAATATTACAACAACATCCATAACAACAACAGCTAGAGAAGAATAGGAATATTACAACAACATCCATAACAACAACAGCTAGAGAAGAATAGGAATATTACAACAGCATACATAACAACAACAGCTAGAGAAGAATAGGAATATTACAACAACATCCATAACAACAACAACAGCTAGAGAAGAATAGCAAAACAACAACAACATCCATAACAACAACAACAGCCAAAGAATAGAAATAATACAACAACATCCACAACAATAAAATGTTCTACAGCCTCAGAGGAACATTCACTGAGGAGGCAGGCCTTCTGTAGGGGCTGTAGGTGAGAGAGAGGGGGGTGGGGGGGAGAAAGAAAGCAAGAGAGAGGGGAGAAGTGAGAGCGAGAGAGATAGAGAGAACTAAATGGCAGAAGAAAAACAGCCCCGCACTTCAGGCTGCAGATGAGTTGTGGGCCTAGAATGGTGTCTGGGGCGCTAATCAGTGCTGCCTAAGAAGAGGGGTCAGAGGCAACTTCCCCTTCTCTGACAAACTGGTCAGGGTGATATAAAGCACACAGCTGGGGAAAGAGAGGGATGAGAGAATGAGAGAGAGTGAGAAAGGGGAGAGAGAGAGAAAGGGGGAGAGAGAGAGAAAGGGAGGAGAGAGAGAAAGGGAGGAGAGAGAGAGAAAGTGGAGCGTGTGTAAGACAGAGAGGTATAGGTATAAATGAAGCACTGTGTAAGGCGATACATAAACTTCCCTACTGTACTATGTTATGTTTACTTGGGTGTAAAACCTTAACATTTGGTTCCTGGTTGCTAGTTCAGGAACAGTTAAGAGAGGAACTGCCTGATATTCCCGTAATGTATAGAACCTGCGGTAGTAGTAATGTATAGTACATAAACTACAGTACTGGGCTATGTTATGTTATGGCTACTTGTGTGAAGCCTTAACATATGTTAAGATGCCTCAGGAACTGGTATTCCCATTACGCTAAGATAGAAAACCCGTGTTCTGTAAAAGTATAACTCACACAGGCATGACAGGTGCTCTAAAGCTGGACTGAGACTAGGTTACATCAAAACTTAACTGACTCAACAAAGAGTAGTGAGCGAGAGAGAGAGAGAGAGAGAGAGCACATAATGGTCTACTGCTTAAATTTATACAAGCAAGTAACGTATATATTGATGTGTAAAAGTAATTATATCAGTGTCTTTGCCTAGACAAATTTCTCCAGAAAAATTCAAGAAATGAATGGAGTATTGTTTTTGACAAAGACCACGACTGAAGACTTCTCATTCTAAAAAATACTTTTGATCTATAATCCGAATAATCAGTTATCTCCACATCTGTCCACAGTTGAAGCAGATTCTATACATGAACCAATGATTTATTTACAATTCACTGGTCAAGGTCATTTTTCATTGAATTAGCTACTACTGTGGTTACTATGTAGTGGCATGTAACTACACACATTTCAAGAAATGGATGCAAGTTGATAGTTCAACCAAATTTCAAATGTACATATTTGTTTTCTTATCTTTAAAGCAGTTTATGGTCAAGGAGAGACTTCAAATGTCTACATTTGTAATAGCCTGATCTTTCCCTTTAAGTGTACTGTGACCCAAAACGAATGTGTATTATTAGTTAGGATTGGTGAGTAGGCTATAAATCATGTGTAGAGAGGTTAATCATTCTATGTTCTTCTAATTGATGGACGGCTATAAACCATGTTGTGTGTCAGGTGAGGGGTCTGCGTATATAGAAATTGTTGCTGTTTTAAAATAGAATGAGTGGGCAGGCAAGCCATATAAGGACTGCTCTAACATTTCACTTTCTAGCTCAGCAACACACAAACATGGCCGCTTGATCCTACGCCTCTCTGCACACGCACGCGTGCGCAAATACACGCACAAACATGCACGGGAGCACACACACACACACACACTTAACTCTTTTCCGTTCCATCCCCAGTCAAATCCTTACTCTTGTCCTTATCGTTAATCAGAGGGCGTGTAAAACATTGGTGTGAATTACACATATTTACTCTACTATTTACTGTCTCAAACTCAAACACATAAGGCCTAGTTCATAGACTCATTATATTCTGTGACGACGATCAAAAATCAAAACGTCAAGAAAAATCGCCTACCTGTGCCGTTTCACTGGGCTATAATTCTAAATGTAACTGTAAAAATATAGATTTTGGTTGCAGTAACGGAAATAAATGTACATTTGTAGGTAAAATGACGTATAAAAAGTGATTTAGAAACAGACATCAAGAACCTGTGCCGTGCATCATTCACTTGTCTTGATCGAGCAGATCGCTTCTCTCACGACTTTTATACTTTTACGTCTTACATATTTTAAGCCGCGAGACATGTAATATGACATATTACTTATGATCTCTCCCCTTTTCTAGTGATAAGTCCCCATAACTATGATCTCTCCCCTTTTTTAGTTACTCCATCATGATAAGTCCCCATAACTATGATCTCTCCCCTTTTCTAGTTACTGCATCATGATAAGTCCCCATAAACTCCCTTTACAAATAAGGTACACCTTTAAGCTGTGCAATTTTCCTCCCTTTAACAGCCTACTTTACCACGGCTCACTGGTTCACATGGTAAAATGTGGGGTTTTCTATGATCAAATCGTACATATTAGTGCACTAAAATACTGCTTGTACGCTTTTGCATGTACACTAGGTGTACAAAGACATGGACAGTACAGCGGCCTCATGCCAGTAAACAGTTGGGCCAACTTTATTATTACAAGTAGTAGCAAAAACAAAGGCTTACTTTGTTATTGTAAAAGTTAACACTGATAATCAATGTTATATAAGAGTCAACATTGAGAAGTTAACATTGATAATCTATTATAAACCAGACTAAATCCAGTATAAACTACCCTTGCATAAGTATTCACACCTATGTTGAACAGAATTTTAATACAGTCAATAATTACAGCTTTCTTAATATACATTGACAAAATTATATTTAATCAGTGGAAAATATGTCAATGATTAGCAAATAAGATAATACCTGGGTTTTTTTCAACATGTAAGTCAAGGTCAAGGTTGCATAATACAAGATAGATAATCAGTTATATTACACTGACGCTGCTAAACTTTACACACCTGAAAATAATCATGGTTGCGGAAATTCCGTGTGTCGTTACCGTAGATACTGTATCAAATGTACTTTTTGAAGAAGACACCAAAGGCTATTACATTACACGCGTAAGATTATTTCTTACGTATTATTTTTTACATAAGATTACGAAGTTAAATGTTGAATCTGATATCAAATAACGATTTATTGTTGCTATGACATTTGTTCCACTGATAATGTAAGCATAAGATGGGACATTATAATAAAATGAAGGGGATATCTAACTACACTGTAGGGGGATTAGAGGAAACTGTCCGTTAACTTTTCATAGAATGAGTTGGTCTTCAATAAACTCAATTCATCTCTTCATTATCGACAATACATATTGTTGTATTTTAAACTAGTGAAATAAATAAAATATGTATTTACTACAACTTGTGTAATGTGTTTGAATGGCAAGTTAATTTGGCCTAGGGGAAGCTAAAGGCTATGACAAAAGTGGTAAACATTGTATTTGTGATTTCTCTTAAAAACAAATATACTGATTTATTCTACACTATATTGAGAATGGTATATTCCATGTCGTTATAGTTATATAAATAACAATAAAGTTGTTATCACAAGGTCTCAATCCAACTTCTCATATAACGCTTGTTACAAGTTGTTAATAAAAGGTCTCGTATTTAGCTCACGTTCATTTAGAAAGTCAGGGTTTTTACTGGCGTCTGTAGAATCTCTTGGGCTGTTTATTGCTTATTTATTTAACAAAAACAATGATGTATTCATTATTTAAGAGGGAGATCTAATACTTTCATTTACTTCTAATGTTCCTCAACTCATATAAGCCCGGATTTCAGTCTAACCCAATGGATTTTTGTGCTAATATTCTTTAAAGAAGAAATACTAAAAAACTAACAAATAAAAGTATATTAACATCAAAACAAAGGGAACGTTTTAGGAAACACAAATATAAGGAGAAACGACTAATACATTCTTCAACATACTAAAGTTCTATATAATTATGACTAGCAAATTTACTTTAATTTCAAAAAAATTAAAACTTCAATCTAATATTTTCAGTTTTGCCTTTAGTATGTCCTGCCTACTTTACTTAGAGCATAGCACTGCGTGTGTTTCAATATGAGACCTTACTGTCTGTTATAAACATATACAGTATGTGTGTGTTTGAGACTGAGTCAGACAGCTCTTCTATAAAAGATCTTTGTTCTAATATTCTCTGTTTTCTCTTTTTCTCTCTTCCTGACTGTTTCCATGGTAGGACTGTCTGTAAAACTCTGTTTGAGACCGTGCTATTCCGCTCCATGGGAGAATGAACACTAGTGAGCCACAGTGAAATAAATGATTGTACAGAAACACTGTAGGCCATTGAGCCCACCCCTTCCACCTCATCCATCTTGCTCACAGGGATGACATTGAGGAGTTTTGGGAAGTGTTTTTTTCCTCTTTCCACAGCTTTTCCGAAGCGTATATACACTACAACTCATCTGCCACCATCCGACTACAGTATTCTTTGGAACTATTGTTCAGAAGTTTGAATTCCATCATCCATAGATAGTTAGAGAAAGATATATTCATGAATACCAGCCTGCCAAATCTCCCTTCAGCAAATGTATTATCCATCCCTATTCCTCGGAAGTTGGAATTCCCTCAATGCCGCTAAGGAGACATGTATTAATTTATATATTGATCCTAAATCCCCATTGGAACTAATTCATTTCCATACATGCCTTTGTGATAACAGCCATGGCATGTTTTTAATATGACATATATATATATATATATATATATATATATATATATATATATATATATATATATATATATATATTTGCAGCAATATTTCCCTTACCTCTGGAAGTGTTCGTTGGACGTCTTGGCTCCCATATATCCTCCTTGGCTTTTCCCCGACATTTCACCAGTTTGGCCGTTCTTGACACCTTCGATGTGAGCCTCAAAGAGAGCCTTATCCCAGGCCTGTTGCATGGCCAAACAAAATCACTAACTAGTCCTTTATCTTCACTAACCAACCACACACACCCCTCAGAAAAGTTGTTACTGACTGTCGCCGTGGGCTATAAATAAAAAATCCTTTGGTGTAACTCTCTCTCTCCCTTGCGATTGCCGACCGATAGCCTAGGGAGGCTGTTGAATACAGTACGCGCGGTCCCGTGGACTACTTTAACTCAGCAGGAACTTTTTCTCTCTCTTCCCTCTCTCTCTCCCCGGTGCTTCTCCTGACAGACAGCGACAATGGCAGCCAGCAAAGCCCCTGGCCTTAGCTCTCTCTCTCCCTCTCTCCCTCCTTTCTCTCTCTGCTTTCTCTCTTCCTCCTCTTCTCCCCAGTGACAGAAAGTAAAACCCCAGGGGAGGAGGGTGTTCAAAGGGAAACGACCACAGTTGAATGAAGAGTTTGAGGAAACGACAGAGGTGGGGAGAGTTGGAGGGATAGGGTGGGATAGGGAGGGGGGAGGGAGGGGGTGGTAAATTAAAAGGCTCTTGACCAAATTGGGAGTCCCTGCCTGCTGGCCCAGTGGTGGTAGTGTGTGCATCATATTCGGACGGTGTGTGTAATAACAGGGGAAGAGTCCTCCTTACGCCACGCTGTTGATTATCACCTCATGCTCACAAATTCACACACACAGAGACAAACACACGCATGCAAGTAGGCACGCACATGTGTGTGTATGTGTGCGTGTGTGTGTGTGTGTGTGCATGCGTGTGTGTAGGGGCAGCTCCCAGTCTCTAATTCCCTAGGACACAGTGTCAGATTATTCACATTTTGTGATGGCCTGTCTGTCTGGAGTTACACCTCTGTGCCTGAGCCAAAAGTCCTGGGACCCCTTTCAATCATAAATCACTACTGGGGAAGAAAAGTACTGAGTGGAATACTTAGCAACTACCCTCTCTACCAGTTCACTTTACCCTTAAAGAGTCAGCTACTACCCTCTCTACCAGTTCACTTTACCCTTAAAGAGTCAGCTACTACCCTCTCTACCAGTTCACTTTACCCTTAAAGAGTCAGCTACTACCCTCTCTACCGGTTCACTTTACCCTTAAAGAGTCAGCTACTACCCTCTCTACCGGTTCACTTTACCCTTAAAGAGTCAGCTACTACCCTCTCTACCAGTTCACTTTACCCTTAAAGAGTCAGCTACTACCCTCTCCACCGGTTCACTTTACCCTTAAAGAGTCAGCTACTACCCTCTCTACCAGTTCACTTTACCCTTAAAGAGTCAGCTACTACCCTCTCTACCGGTTCACTTTACCCTTAAAGAGTCAGCTACTACCCTCTCTACCGGTTCACTTTACCCTTAAAGAGTCAGCTACTACCCTCTCTACCAGTTCACTTTACCCTTAAAGAGTCAGCTACTACCCTCTCTACCGGTTCACTTTACCCTTAAAGAGTCAGCTACTACCCTCTCTACCGGTTCACTTTACCCTTAAAGAGTCAGCTACTATCCTCTCTACCAGTTCACTTTACCCTTAAAGAGTCAGCTACTACCCTCTCTACCGGTTCACTTTACCCTTAAAGAGTCAGCTACTACCCTCTCTACCGGTTCACTTTACCTTTAAAGAGTCAGCTACTACCCTCTCTACCGGTTCACTTTACCCTTAAAGAGTCAGCTACTACCCTCTCTACCGGTTCACTTTACCCTTAAAGAGTCAGCTACTACCCTCTCTACCAGTTCACTTTACCCTTAAAGAGTCAGCTACTATCCTCTCTACCAGTTCACTTTACCCTTAAAGAGTCAGCTACTACCCTCTCTACCGGTTCACTTTACCCTTAAAGAGTCAGCTACTACCCTCTCTACCGGTTCACTTTACCTTTAAAGAGTCAGCTACTACCCTCTCTACCGGTTCACTTTACCCTTAAAGAGTCAGCTACTATCCTCTCCACCGGTTCACTTTACCCTTAAAGAGTCAGCTACTACCCTCTCTACCGGCAGTGGCGGTTCTAGACCATTTCAACTGGGGGGGCCAAGCTGGGGCCAGTTGTACTGTTAGAGGGGCCAGTTACATTAGACGTTATTGTTGTCATATCGTTTTCTTCACTGCATAGCAGGCATTAGCAGGCAAAAGACCATGTTCATAATCATCATCGTTGCCACTGTCTAATAACGGATGTAAAAAAAGAACGATAGCAAAAATTTGTTTTGTAAAAATTATTTCATACTCCACATTTAGGGGGGCCACAAGGGGGTCCAAAATTGTTGTCACAGGGGCACTGGCCCCCCCTGCCCCCCCAGAACCGCTAGGGTCTACCGGGTTCACTTTACCCTTAAAGAGTCAGCTACTACCCTCTCTACAGTTTTCCAAAGGATGAATAGTGCTGGCTGACTGAGAGTGTCAGCAGTCAGTAAACAACCCCTTCCCCTTGCTTACTTTACACAAAAGACAGTCCTTAAATTGTACTGGCACATCTCGTAGAATATTGGATCTAAAACATGAACACCTGTACTGTATATTATTAACACCTGTACTGTAAAATATTAACTCCTGAGTGTAAATTACAGTGAGGGAAAAAAGTATTTGATCCCCTGCTGATTTTGTACATTTGCCCACTGACAAAGAAATGATCAGTCTATAATTTTAATGGTAGGTTTATTTGAACAGTGAGAGACAGAATAACAACAACAAAAAATCCAGAAAAACGCATGCCAAAAATGTTATAAAATGATTTGCATTTTAATGAGGGAAATAAGTATTTGACCCCTCTGCAAAACATGACTTAGTACTTGGTGGCAAAACCCTTGTTGGCAATCACAGAGGTCAGACGTTTCTTGTAGTTGGCCACCAGGTTTGCACACATCTCAGGAGGGATTTTGTCCCACTCCTCTTTACAGATCTTCTCCAAGTGATTAAGGTTTCGAGACTGACGTTTGGCAACTCAAACCTTCAGCTCCCTCCACAGATTTTCTATGGGATTAAGGTCTGGAGACTGGCTAGGCCACTCCAGGACCTTAATGTGCTTCTTCTTGAGCCACTCCTTTGTTGCCTTGGCCGTGTGTTTTGGGTCAATGTCATGCTGGAATACCCATCTACGACCCATTTTCAATGCCCTGGCTGAGGGAAGGAGGTTCTCGCCCAAGATTTGACGGTACATGGCCCCGACCATGGTCCCATTGATGCGGTGAAGTTGTCCTGTGCCCTTAGCAGAAAAACACCCCCAAAGCATAATGTTTCCACCTCCATGTTTGACGGTGGGGATGGTGTTCTTGGGGTCATAGGCAGCATTCCTCCTCCTCCAAACACGGCGAGTTGAGTTGATGCCAAAGAGCTCCATTTTGGTCTCATTTGACCACAACACTTTCACCTAGTTGTCCTCTGAATCATTCAGATGTTCATTGGCAAACTTCAGACGGGCATGTATATGTGCTTTCTTGAGCAGGGGGACCTTGCAGGCACTGCAGGATTTCAGTCCTTCACGGCGTAGTGTGTTACCAATTGTTTTCTTGGTGACTATGGTCCCAGCTGCCTTGAGATCGTTGACAAGATCCTCCCGTGTAGTTCTGGGCTGATTCCTCACCATTCTCATGATCATTGCAACTCCACGAGGTGAGATCTTGCATGGAGCCCCAGGCCGAGGGAGATTGACAGTTCTTTTGTGTTTCTTCCATTTGCGAATAATCGTACCAACTGTTGTCACCTTCTCACCAAGCTGCTTGGCGATGGTCGTGTAGCCCATTCCAGCCTTGTGTAGGTCTACAATCTTGTCCCTGATATCCTTGGAGAGCTCTTTGGTCTTTGCCATGGTGGAGAGTTTGGAATCTGATTGATTGATTGCTTCTGTGGACAGGTGTCTTTTATACAGGTAACAAGCTGAGATTAGGAGCACTCCCTTTAAGAGTGTGCTCCTAATCTCAGCTCGTTACCTGTATAAAAGACACCTGGGAGACAGAAATCTTTCTGATTGAGAGGGGGTCAAATACTTATTTCCCTCATTAAAATACAAATCAATTTATAACATTTTTGACATGTGTTTTTCTGGATTTTTTTGTTGTTATTCTGTCTTTCACTGTTCAAATAAACTTACCTTTAAAATTATAGACTGATCATTTCTTTGTCAGTGGTTAAACGTACAAAATCAGCAGGGGATCAAATACTTTTTTCCCTCACTGTATTAACAGCTGTACTGTAAAATATTTACACGTTTTCTGTAAATTGTAAATGAGTACAGGTATCACTGCCTGAAGGGACAGGGTGGTGGTGGGATCAGACTGTGGTATCACTGCCTGAAGGGACAGGGTGGTGGTAAGTGCAAACTGTGGTATCACTGCCTGAAGGGACAGGGTGGTGGTAAGTGCAAACTGTGGTATCACTGCCTGAAGGGACAGGGTGGTGGTGAGTGCAAACTGTGGAATATTGCACGTTAAACAGAGGAGTTGATTAAAGAAACGGTTATTCGGGGGGATAATATTATGTCTGGCAACCAACCCTAGGCCTGTTTCTACAGGACAAGAGTAGAGGATTGTCTAAACTGGGATTTCCTCTCTCTTCTCGTTGCCAGATATAGTATTAAAGCACAACAGTTTTCTTTGATAGTCCTGAATGGCTGGCTTGATGATATAACCACATCATTCAGACAGAATAAAAACACACCTTATGTAATAGTGGCCTACCAATGGAACATAACGGACAATTTCACATGTATGACTCCAGATTACCCGTCTAATGTATCACCTGTCTCAAACTAGTAGTGACTATTTTTCTCTCCCTGAAAAGGTTGGTTCTATTATTCAGTTGTAACCTAACCCTACTGATGGAACATAATGGACTTCACAATTTCACATGTATAACACTCCGTTAAATGTGTCATCTCCCACTGGGCACAGACGTCAATTGAACGTCTATTCAACCAGTGTGTACTCAGCGGCGTCATGTTCATAACAACATCTGTATCCCTGAAAACATGTACGTCTCTTAATCAAACCATAACGCTTCTGACTGTGTGATGACAGATCAGCCTCCCCAATGTGCTAGAACCACGGACAGGGAGATAAATGTCTTCTAACTAGATAGACAAATAAATCATGATAATGCCGAGAGTACAGGCCGCTCAGGGCCCAGTGTCCTGGACAGGAGACATCAACTCTACATCTACACATCATCTGTTTGGATGAGTGATGGCAAAGCTGATAGATTTCTTGTTGACAACCCCCGGTAACTCTGGGGGAGCATGCAGGCATGTACATACTCAACCGTGTGAGCACACACACCCGTGTATTTTTGGCTCGCGAGAGAGATACTACCACTGTCCTGAGCCTGTGACAGAAGGAAGAAAGGTGCTTTTTGTCCCCTGCGATGAAATCGGGGAGGGGACTGTGGATCTGTCTCTGCACGTTCGTACGTCCCACGCGATATCTCAGACACCATTGGTCCAATTTTTATGAAACTTGGGTGAATGACACTGAATGCCTGGTTGGTGGCGCTATAACAAGAGATTGAAAATGCAAACTTTGAAAAGTCATGGCCTTCACCCCGTTCAACCGAGAGTCGTGAAATTCATTACCTAGGTCCCTCTCATCATTCGTGGGGGACGACATGTTTACTGTTGATTTTTTCCTTGATGAATAGAGTAATGAAACGTTCAAAAATAATATTCAGTGTTTGAGAATTCTATTTTAGGATGTGCAGTGGTTGAGAGTTCAATTCCAGGTGAAGCTGGTTGAGAGAATGCCAAGAGTGTGCAAAGCTGTCATCAAGGCAAAGAGTGGCTACTTTGAAGAATCTAAATATATGTTGATTTGTTTAACACTTATTTACTACAGTATTCTATATGTGTTATTTCATAGTTTTGATGTCTTCACTATTATTCTACAATTAAGAAAATATTAAAAATAAAGAAAAACTCTTGAATGATTAGGTTTGTCCTAACTTTTGACTGGTACTGTATGTCTGGAGTGAAATCATTGCATGCTTCATCCATGGCCTGAAGGGGGGTTGTACGCTCTTGGGGATGGCAAACATACAGTGAGGGAAAAAAGTATTTGATCCCCTGCTGATTTTGTATGTTTGCCCACTGACAAAGAAATGATCAGTCTATAATTTTAATGGTAGGTTTATTTGAACAGTGAGAGACAGAATAACAAAAAAAAATCCAGAAAAACGCATGTCAAAAATGTTATAAAATGATTAGCATTTTAATGAGGGAAATAAGTATTTGACCCCTCTACAAAACATGACTTAGTACTTGGTGGCAAAACCCTTGTTGGCAATCACAGAGGTCAGATGTTTCTTGTAGTTGGCCACCAGGTTTGCACACATCTCAGGAGGGATTTTGTCCCACTCCTCTTTGCAGATCTTCTCCAAGTCATTAAGGTTTCGAGGCTGACGTTTGGCAACTGACTGGCTAGGCCACTCCAGGACCTTAATGTGCTTCTTCTTGAGCCACTCCTTTGTTGCCTTGGCCGTGTGTTTTGGGTCATTGTCATGCTGGAATACCCATCCACGACCCATTTTCAATGCCCTGGCTGAGGTTATTATGTTCTCGCCCAAGATTTGACGGTACATGGCCCCGTCCATCGTCCCTTTGATGCGGTGAAGTTGTCCTGTCCCCTTAGCAGAAAAACACCCCCAAAGCATAATGTTTCCACCTCCATGTTTGACGGTGGGGATGGTGTTCTTGGGGTCATAGGCAGCATTCCTCCTCCTCCAAACACGGCGAGTTGAGTTGATGCCAAAGAGCTCCATTTTGGTCTCATCGGACCACAACACTTTCACCCAGTTGTCCTCTGAATCATTCAGATGTTCATTGGCAAACTTCAGACGGGCATGTATATGTACTCTTGAGCAGGGGGACCTTGCAGGCGCTGCAGGATTTCAGTCCTTCACGGCGTAGTGTGTTACCAATTGTTTTCTTGGTGACTATGGTCCCAGCTGCCTTGAGATCATTGACAAGATCCTCCCGTGTAGTTCTGGGCTGATTCCTCACCATTCTCATGATCATTGCAACCCCACGAGGTGAGATCTTGCATGGAGCCCCAGGCCGAGGGAGATTGACAGTTCTTTTGTGTTTCTTCCATTTGCAAATAATCGCACCAAATGTTGTCACCTTCTCACCAAGCTGCTTGGCGATGGTCTTGTAGCCTATTCCAGCCTTGTGTAGGTCTACAATCTTGTCCCTGACATCCTTGGAGAGCTCTTTGGTCTTGGCCATGGTGGAGAGTTTGGAATCTGATTGATTGCTTGCTTCTGTGGACAGGTGTCTTTTTTACAGGTAACAAGCTGCGGTTAGGAGCGCTCCCTTTAAGAGTGTGCTCCTAATCTCAGCTCGTTACCTGTATAAAAGACACCTGGGAGCCAGAAATCTTTCAGATTGAGAGGGGGTCAAATACTTATTTCCCTCATTAAAATGCAAATCAATTTATAACATTTTTGACATGCGTTTTTCTGGATATTTTTGTTGTTATTCTGTCTCTCACTGTTCAAATAAACCTACCATTAAAATTATAGACTGATCCTTTCTTTATCAGTGGTCAAACGTACAGAATCAGCAGGGGATCAAATACTTTTTTCCCCCACTGTACATCTTCTACCTATATTGTAATCGTGTATTGTATTTTACAGTACTGTACTTATGTTTTGTAGTGGTACTGTACGTGGCTCAGTTCATAAGAGCATGGCACTAGAGTTGTGGGTTCGATTCCCACTGGGTTCACATACCAAAATGTGTGGACTGTTGTCACTTTTTATCAAAGTGTCTGCTACGTAAATGGCATATATTACAGTATTACAGTACTGTATTGGCCAATGCAATTTTTGTAAAGCAGTGTGACCCCACCCCCACCAATCAAAAAGACCCCAGAAAATTCCTTTTGGATACATGTTTACTGTATAAGGGATGCATTTCTTTCTTGTTTTGGGCTTTCTGGATTATTTGCGTATTGAATTGATATTGTATTACTAAACCGTAGGAGCTAGAAAACACAATTATTTTGCTGCACCTGATGTAACATGCTAATGTGCGACCAATAAAGTTTTATTTGTTACATAAAGTACATCTCTGATCTTGTCAATATCAGATTTGTAAAAATTTGAGTAAAATCATAGTAGTTATCATCATTACATTTACGTCATTTAGCAGACGCTCTTATCCAGAGCAACTTACAAATTGGTGCATTCGCCTTATGATATCCAGTGGAACAACCACTTTACAATAGTACATCTATATCTTTTTGGGGGGGGGGGGGTTAGAAGGATTACTTTATCCTATCCCAGGTATTCCTTAAAGAGGTGGGGTTTCAGGTGTCTCCGGAAGGTGGTGATTGACTCCGCTGTCCTGGCGTCGTGAGGGAGCTTGTTCCACCATTGGGGTGCCAGAGCAGTGAACAGTTTTGACTGGGCTGAGCGGGAACTGTGCTTCCGCAGAGGTAGGGAAGCGAGCAGGCCAGAGGTGGATGAACGCAGTGCCCTTCTTTGGGTGTAGGGACTGATCAGAGCCTGAAGGTACGGAGGTGCCGTTCCCCTCACAGCTCCGTAGGCAAGCACCATGGTCTTGTAGCATAGTAGTACGTTTGAGTTACAATTGCCTTCGGAATGTATTCAGACCCCATTACTTTTTCTACATTTTGTTACGTTGCAATCTTATTATAAAATGTATTAAAAAGTTTTTCCCCTCATAAATCTACACACAATACCCCATAATGACAAAGCAAAAAAAGATTTGTAGAATTTTTGCTAATTTATAAAAACTAAAACACTGAAATATCAAACTTACATAAGTATTCAGACCCTTTACTAGGTACTTTGTTGAAGCACCTTTGGCAGCGATTACAGCATCAAGTCTTCTTGGGTATGATGCTACAAGCTTGACGCACATGTATTTCTCCCATTCTTCTCTGCAGATCCTCTAAAGCTCTGTCAGGTTGGATGGGGAGCGTTGCTGCACAGCTATTTTCAGGTCTGTCCAGAGATGTTCAATCGGGTTCAAGTCCGGGCTCTGGCTGGGCCACTCAAGGACATTCATAGACTTGTCCCGAATCCTTCAGTCTGGCCACTCTACCATCCATAAAGGCCTGATTGGTGGAGTGCTTCAGAGATGGTTGTCCTTCTGGAAGGTTCTCCCATCTCCACAGAGGAACTCTAGAGCTCTGTCAGAGTGACCATCAGGTTCTTGGTCACCTCCCTGACTAAGGCTCTTCTCCCCCGATGGATCAGTTTGGCCGGGTGGCCAGCTCTAGGAAGAGTCTTGGTGGTTCCAAACGTCTTCCATTTAAGAATGATGGAGGCCACCGTGTTCTTGGGGACCTTCAGTTCTCAGAATCTGTAGTAGACAAACCAATTGACATGTAAAATGTACAGGTTCACCAAACATTTAAGTGATCATCTTTTAAGAGAAGTTGAATTAAGTAATAGTAAACTGTCTTCCAACAAAAGAGAAGAAAATCATATTAAAAGTAACGTGGGCGTTGCGAAAGGCAATTACTTTATATGAACATATATTGCAATGTGAAACATGTATTTTAGATGAAACACTGATTAAGTTTGGTGAAAAAGTGACTGTATGATTTTGTGTATTGTACTTAGTCGATTGAAAATGTGCTTAGAGTTATTAAACAACTGCCTTTTTGATTGTGTTTTGAGTTTTGTACTAAGAGTTGTGAAAATGTACCACATACTTGTGAAAATTGCATGAAAGCGATAAAAAAAATGGCATGAAATATGCCGTAGCACTGACAGATGCCAATCATTTTTAATAAACTGAGAGTTGGCCATCTTTTTTAAATAAACACATTTTCCAGTCTTTTTTTCAATACATTTTAGTTTTTGGTTTTAACAGTAGATTTGAGGGAGAGGTGGGAGGAACCTGTGGATTAGAACACGTTTTGACAAACAATAAATGAAAGTGAAACAAAAGCTCTGTGTGTCCCTGTCAGACTATGGTTTAGTCTCATCACTTCGTCACAATAATTCACCAAAACACAGACAACCATAACAATCCACCCGGGCCTGCTTGGTTAAGAGCAGCTCCCTTCCCTCTCCATACAATCAGTTTTCCTGAACAGAAACGTTCACGGAGGGTACAGCTGAGAATGCCATTCCCCAGAACACGGCCGCAGGGCATTCCCATGAAGGGGTTGGGTATGTTTATTTTGCGGGGGATTAAACCAGATGTGTGAAGTCATTATCTAGGCTTAGCTTTATAATGAAAACCATTTGAATATGCTACCTTTACACACACACACACACACACACACACACACACACACACACACACACACACACACACACACACACACACACACACACACACACACACACACACACACACACACACACACACACACACACACACACACACACACACACACACACAGGTCAGCTGTGGCTAAGGCCATGGCGTGAGAAGAAGGTATTTATTTCGCCTTGTCTGTTCTCTCATTATCTTGCTCTTTCATTCTCTCTCCCTCTCATGCTCACTCTAACCCTACTGGGGCCTGGGGCTCTATGTCGCTTTTGCCTGGAGCCGGCCCCCCAAACCACAGAGGACGTTGATCGTTGGTCCCTGTTGCTACCTCCATATCTACGCGGAGGACGCCTGACCTCATAAAATAGGCTTAAAACAGGAATTAAGGCACCGGCCATCGCCAATGACAACAGCTCGTAAATTCCATTGTCCACACGGGTATGGCAGATGCATTTTGTCTATGGAGAACTAAAAGTACATAGCGACAGAGCATGGCGATGACATACATTTACATTTTAGTCATTTAGCAGACACTCTTATCCAGAGCGACTTACAGTAGTGAATGCATACATTTCATGCATTTGTTTTTGTGCTGGCCCCCCGTGGAAATCGAACCCACAACCCTGGCGTTGCACACACCATGCTGGCGTTGCACACACCATGCTCTACCAACTGAGCCACAGGGAAGACTGACCATGGCACTGGTCAGTCTGTGTTATATTAGTGGGGTTTTAGGTTTGAGGAAGAGGTACAAAGACGACTTTTTTAAATGGTTGTGAAAAAAGACTTTGTAAACACTTCAGAACGTTTTATGGAATTGAACAGCACTCACACACCAACACTTAGTTAACACTAGGTGTTAGGATTGTAAAAGCACAGGATGAAACAAGCCTAGTGTTGCTAACCAAAAGATTGAAGTAGCAAAACAAATGTCATGTACATTGTAATGACGTTTGATGCTGAGTAAAGAGTTAAGGTTGAGGCTAGGGTTAGGGTGGAACCGGATGTGGACATGAAGCTAGGGTTAGGTTGTGGTTGAAGGTTAGGGTTACGGCTAGGGTAACAGCTGTAAACAACTACTGTGGATGTTGTGTATTCCCATAGACATACTGTAGGTCATTGGCTATGATTTAAAATTATACTACCACATTTCCAACTACAGCAAAACTGAATCCAACAACATTCACTCAACACATTTATTAAAGAAGCATTATTAAACTGTAGTTTAATCCAACAACATTCACTCAACACATTTATTAAAGAAACATTATTAAGCTGTAGTTTAATCCAACAACATTCACTCAACACATTTATTAAAGAAGCATTATTAAACTGTAGTTTAATCCAACAACATTCACTCAACACATTTATTAAAGAAACATTATTAAGCTGTAGTTTAATCCAACAACATTCAATCAACACATTTATTAAAGAAGCATTATTAAGCTGTAGTTTAATCCAACAACATTCAATCAACACATTTATTAAAGAACCATTATTAAGCTGTAGTTTAATCCAACAACATTCAATCAACACATTTATTAAAGAAGCATTATTAAGCTGTAGTTTAATCCAACAACATTCACTCAACACATTTATTAAAGAAGCATTATTAAGCTGTAGTTTAATCCAACAACATTCAATCAACACATTTATTAAAGAACCATTATTAAGCTGTAGTTTAATCCAACAACATTCAATCAACACATTTATTAAAGAACCATTATTAAGCTGTAGTTTAATCCAACAACATTCAATCAACACATTTATTAAAGAACCATTATTAAGCTGTAGTTTAATCCAACAACATTCAATCAACACATTTATTAAAGAACCATTATTAAGCTGTAGTTTAATCCAACAACATTCACTCAACACATTTATTAAAGAAGCATTATTAAACTGTAGTTTAATCCAACAACATTCACTCAACACATTTATTAAAGAAGCATTATTAAGCTGTAGTTTAATCCAACAACATTCACTCAACACATTTATTAAAGAAGCATTATTAAGCTGTAGTTTAATCCAACAACATTCACTCAACACATTTATTAAAGAAGCATTATTAAGCTGTAGTTTAATCCAACAACATTCACTCAACACATTTATTAAAGAAGCATTATTAAGCTGTAGTTTAATCCAACAACATTCACTCAACACATTTATTAAAGAAGCATTATTAAGCTGTAGTTTCATTTATTGTAGCTTTATTTTATGTCTCACTCTTTAAGGGCTACATTGAAACCAACACCATTTAGCTCTGGGTAGTTAGTTACCAAACAAACACTAGTTTAATACCAGTCCCATCAACTAAAGTGCTACTGATATAATATTACAGTAATTGAATTAGAGGGTAAATCCATCTCATCTCCATTGGGACCCCGGCGCCATGGTGTCTGAACCGCTAAACTGGCCTCCTGCGAGGGCAACAGGGGGAGGGAGGGCAGCCCCAACCCCAGTCCTCCAGCCCCAACCCCAGTCCTCCAGCCCCAACCCCAGTCCTCCAGCCCCAGCTCCACACAGACAACCATAGCCCTGGGTTCATTAGGCACCAAACAGAACTAAACTGACTTAACAGGGAGGGATCGCTATCTGCTCATTTTCATTTTCTGTTGCAATTACAAAACGTAAAAAGCATTTTATGTTGCCTGCCCTAATGAACATGACCCTGGAGTTGCACATGAGGTGCCCTTGTGAACATGACTCTCATCTAGTAGCCTGCCTAACAACTGGTGTCTCATCTTCCTGACGTCTCCTCTCCCCCATGACATGTTTATTGGATGTGTGACACTGTACAGATCCTATCAGACCAGACCACCGCAGTGCAAGGACAGGGCATCCAGTGTTAATAACGGGTCCCTTACCATCACCACAGAGTCAGACCTGGGTTCAAACAGTATTAGGAACATTTCAAATCCTTTTTGCGATTGCTTTAACCTGCCTGGAGTGCCAGATGGGTGGGATTTGCTATTTTGTAGCTATTCTACTGGTTCAATTGTGCCTGACAAGCCCAGATCGGGCATTTGAAATATTCCAAATAGTATTTGAACCCAGCTGATTCGTACAGTAGCAGCAGTATAACGGCACCTGTCGGACAACAAATTAACTTGTTGGTGTGAATGGCTGTACATCCCGGACAGATTTATGTTGTGGTTTATTGAAGTTAGTCTCTCGCTTTATGTCTCTGGCCTGATTATGGGTTTGGGATCATCTGTTGATTACTGTGGGAGCATCCCAAATGGTACTTTATTCCCTATATAGTGCACTACTTTAGACCCGAGCCCTGTGGACCCTGGTCAAAAGTAGTGCACGATAAAGGGAATAGGGGGCGGAACCTGTAGCTCTGATTCCACAGGATATGAGGGGTAGATGAGTGGGAGGGTATGGAGCAGGTTGACATTTATTGTCATGAGTCTTCTCCTTAGATAGGCCAGCTGCAAAGTCGAAATTGTCTTTTGTAAAAAAAAAAAAGTTAAGTCTTAATTTAAGGTTAGATTTAGGCATTAGGGTTAGCAATGTGGTTAAGGTTAGGTTTAAAATCCGATGTTATGACTTTGTGGCTGTGCCAGCTAGTAACCACCGTGCAGTGCTGCCTCCAGAACAAGATTCATGACAAAAAACACTAACCTGCAGGGGAGGAAGAGAGGAAGTGGGAGGTTGGAAACTTGATTTTATATGTTCTGTAGAGGTGAGGGTGGAGGGAAGGAAAGGAGTACTGTATTTAAATATGATAGATACAGTGGGGAGAACAAGTATTTGATACACTGCCGATTTTGCAGGTTTTCCTACTTACAAAGCATGTAGAGGTCTGTCATTTTTATCATAGGTACACTTCAACTGTGAGAGACGGAATCTAAAACAAAAATCGAGAAAATCACATTGTATGATTTTTAAGTAATTCATTTGCATTTTATTGCATGACATAAGTATTTGATACATCAGAAAAGCAGAACTTATTTGGTACAGAAACCTTTGTTTGCAATTACAGAGATCATATGTTTCCTGTTGTTCTTGACCAGGTTTGCACACACTGCAGCAGGGATTTTGGCCCACTCCTCCATACAGACCTTCTCCAGATCCTTCAGGTTTCGGGGATGTCGCTGGGCAATACGGACTTTCAGCTCGCTCCAAAGATTTTCTATCGGGTTCAGGTCTGGAGACTGGCTAGGCCACTCCAGGACCTTGAGATGCTTCTTACGGAGCCACTCCTTAGTTGCCCTGGCTGTGTGTTTCGGGTCGTTGTCATGCTGGAAGACCCATCCACGACCCATCTTCAATGCTCTTACTGAGGGAAGGAGGTTGTTGGCCAAGATCTCGTGATACATGGCCCCATCCATCCTCCCCTCAATACGGTGCAGTCGTCCTGTCCCCTTTGCAGAAAAGCATCCCCAAAGAATGATGTTTCCACCTCCATGCTTCACGGTTGGGATGGTGTTCTTTGGGTTATACTCATCCTTCTTCTTCCTCCAAACACGGCGAGTGGAGTTTAGACCAAAAAGCTCTATTTTTGTCTCATCAGACCACATGACCTTCTCCCATTCCTCCTCTGGATCATCCAGATGGTCATTGGGAAACTTCAGACGGGCCTGGACATGCGCTGGCTTGAGCAGGGGGACCTTGCGTGCGCTGCAGGATTTTAATCCATGACGGCGTAGTGTGTTACTAATGGTTTTCTTTGAGACTGTGGTCCCAGCTCTCTTCAGGTCATTGACCAGGTCCTGCCGTGTAGTTCTGGGCTGATCCCTCACCTTCCTCATGATCATTGATGCCCCACGAGGTGAGATCTTGCATGGAGCCCCAGACCGAGGGTGATTGACCGTCATCTTGAACTTCTTCCATTTTCTAATAATTGCGCCAACAGTTGTTGCCTTCTCACCAAGCTGCTTGCCTATTGTCCTGTAGCCCATCCCAGCCTTGTGCAGGTCTACAATTTTATCCCTGATGTCCTTACACAGCTCTCTGGTCTTGGCCATTGTGGAGAGGTTGGAGTCTGTTTGATTGAGTGTGTCGACAGGTGTCTTTTATACAGGTAACGAGTTCAAACAGGTGCAGTTAATACAGGTAATGAGTGGAGAACAGGAGGGCTTCTTAAAGAAAAACTAACAGGTCTGAGAGCCGGAATTCTTACTGGTTGGTAGGTGATCAAATACTTATGTCATGCAATAAAATGCAAATGAATTACTTAAAAATCATACAATGTGATTTTCTGGATTTTTGTTTTAGATTCCGTCTCTCACAGTTGAAGTGTACCTATGATAAAAATGACAGACCTCTACATGCTTTGTAAGTAGGAAAACCTGCAAAATCGGCAGTGTATCAAATACTTGTTCTCCCCACTGTATATCGTTTAGTTGAACGGGAGGAGGCAGAGGGAATGGATGGTAAGAAGAGGAGGGGGGTCTGAGTTCATTTCAGCTGACGAGAGAGAGGGGCAACATTGCTTGGGTAGTCTTGGATAGATGTCAGATCATCTGACAGCAATTACTTGACACTTGGATGAAATACCGAGTTCAGATCAGCTGACTAGGGACAGTGAGAGAATATGGAGTATTGCCTGTTCCCTGGCTAATGGCTTGGGCCTGGCAGGGCACAGGGGTATGAGGTGTACTGTTGGCAAGGTGTGAGACTAGTCTGGTGGTCAGTTAGGTCAGTAATCAGTGTACTGTAGTCATGGTCAGTAGGGTCATTAAGCAGATGACTATCTATCCCAGATGTCTGGCTGACTCTGGGCACACAGTCTGGGGTGGGTCACACCCTTTCACATTCACTAACAGGGCACTGGGTTACCCTGGTCCCAGAGAGACCGTAAGTGGCAAGACAGCCCAAACAGACGTTGGGCCAGGCTAGGTCATGGGGATTTCATCAGACAGAAAATAAAAAGTGTGAGGAGACGAGAGGATCACAATTAACTTCTGGGTGTCCAACTTGGCAGATTGAAATCCATTCAATGGTTCAATTAGGGCCATTGATCAGCTGTTAATCTGGGTTTCATTACCTTCCTGACTAGTCATACTGTTTCAGATTGACATCTTATCAACCAATTTCAGAAATACTGTCAGGCTCATTGGTAGAAATCTATTTTCTTTCTCATGTTTCTTTCTCAAATTCATTCAGTTGTGGCCATTGAATGTTCAACTGGGTTTCTGGTAGCTAGCCTCTTCACTGATATGATCCCCATGTCTGATATTACATCTTCCAGTATGAAACACCAGTAGGCTCATTTGGTGATATCAATCTCTGTGCCACTCTAGACATTCACTATGTATATTATAGGTCCCTCATTACATCTCGTGGTGTAACTTCATCTTATTCGTGGTCCATGTAGATACCAGACAGATGTATGGTTCAGGTGACGAGTTTGTGACCTAGCGCCACCCAGTGGTATAATGCTACACAGATCACATGTCACACTACAACTTACTTCACTACAAATGCACACAACTTCTCTTCAGGAAATGTCCTTATACAATTTTTTATTGTTTTCTAATAGAGTAACAGGGAGAGAACAACTAGTTAAAATGCTGCAGTCAGTGTAGAACTAACTGGTTACAAGATAATGACCTACAACAGGGAATGCCAAGACACCGTTAACAAAAAGAAAGAATAAAAAAATGTTTCGAACGTTTCAAACCATTTTTCTGGTAACGACGTTACAACAAGTAAATAATATGTCATATCTTAAACATGGAAGATTATTCTGACAAACTGGTTATTATTTCTGTCTTTCACTATACCTCACAGTTTGAGATTCAAAGTGACCAACCAATTTATGATGACAAATCATCAGCACAACATCAGCACAGACCAACAGTTTCAAATAAAAAAAGAACATGCATTTGAATCTGAAAAGTTCTCAATTTTCCATTACATACAATGAGGTCAAAGGCTGCGCCAGCACTGAAATTCAACCCTCATCTCAAACATCAACATGACCACCTGAAAACATTGTTAAAAATAAAATAAAAACAATCCAGAAAAAAACGAAATGAACTTTTATTTTCCCTCCTCGGCCGCTAAGACGATGGATGTCGTCCTAACGATTGCATAGAGGAGGGAACAGTGGTGCAGCTACTAAGCGCTAGATGATGGACTTGGGAGTTCTGACGGTAGAATGAGAATAGAATCCAATAACGGCTGACCATAGAGTTCTGGTTGAGTTCTATCAGAGTGGAGAGGATTGAAGGCTCAGAGTTAGGCAGTGCACTATGGAGGTGGATGATGAAGAGTTGATTATTCTTAACCATGGGTAGTGTCGTCCTCCACAAAGTCTTTCGCCTGCTCTGCCGAGATCACGTCAATGTGACTCACCTGAAAACACACACAGTGAGTGACCAATGCCTGTGTCTGAGTTCCACTGAGACAACCATCTTATGAAACATACTTTTCACGTCTCTGAATGCCAGAGGTTATTAAACTAGTCTAAAACTAGCCAGTGAGTGAGTAACCAGTACCCACGCATTCATACCGATGTGGACCAACGTATAAACTTTTAAGTAACTTCACCTTGTTTCTGAACTTGACTCCGTAGAACTTGTCGGCTGACTCCAGAAGCTCAGGTCTGAACGTAGTGGTGATAAACTGGGCATGGCCCGCCAGCTCTACAATCATATCTGGAACACACATTACACACGGGTAAGGATAAGATATTTATAGATATGTTATAATGCTTAAATTTCTTCATGCTTGTTGAAGGATTGTGGTTGCCTGACGACTCAAACTGAATTCTTCCACTGCTCTACATACTTCAGTCTGAGACTGCCATCATTTAAGCCATTTGTGGTGACGTCAAAACGATGGGTGTTGTACAAAACAAAGTCATCAGCAATTGGATCATTTCTAACCAATCAAGAGTATCAAAGCCAATGACGAATTTTCAAATTGCTGCTTTGCCCAAGTGTGTTCTGGCTCTGGCCCAACCCATCCGTTTCTGGGACCAATCAGAACGTGTTTGCATTCTAGAAATCGTCGGGGAGGTACTCAGATCCAGACTCATTGTGGAGAAGAAACTAACGTCCATGGGCGTAGCGTTTTGCCGGAGAAAGGAGTTCGGGCAGTCAGGCAAGGGTTGTGGATGGCCAAACATTGAAAATCAAGACAGAAAGGCTAGCTGTAAATTCAACAGACTTATTAAAGTCAGAAAATGTATTTTACACATACATTTGTCATTCAGCAGACGCTCCAGAGAGACTTACAGGAGCAATTAGGGTTAAGTGCTTTGCTCAAGGGCACATCGACCGATTTGGCTCGGGGATTTGAACCAGCGACCTTTAAGTTACTGGCTCAACGCTGTTAACTGCTAAGCTACCTGCCACCCATTGAAAATCAAGACAGAAAGGCTAGCTGTAAATTCAACACACTTATTCCATCTCTTCTTATCCAAGGGAGGCAGTCTGTGAGTGGTTGTGTTATATAAAATATGCTATTAAAATATAATCTATTTATTTGATACGAGTGGTGTTATTACCCGAGACAGCCTTCCTGTGCTGTGCATCCAGGGCCTGGTCAATCTCATCAAACAGGTAGAAAGGAGCGGGGTCACACTTCTGGATGGCGAAGATGAGGGCCAGGGCCACCAGGGACTTCTGACCTCCAGAGAGCTGCTGCATCTCCCTCATCTCCCCCTGCTTCCCCGTGAACGACACCTTGAGGGGGCAAGACCAGAGAAAGAAATGTGGAAAATTATTGAAAAGGATATAAACATACAGTGCCTTCGGAAAGTATTCACACCCCTTGACCGTTTCCACATTTTGTTGTGTTACTGCCTGAATTTAAAATGGAATCAATTGAGATTTTGTATCCCTGGCCTACACATAATACACCATAATGTCAAAGTGGAATTGTGTTTTTAAAAATTAATAAAAAATGAAAAGCTGAAATGTCGTGAGTCAGTAAGTATTCAACCCCTTTGTTATGGCAAGCCTAAACATGTTAAGTAGTAAACATTTGCTTAACAAGTTGCATGGACTCACTATGTGTGCAATAATAGTGTTTAACATAAATTACTTCCTCATCTCTGTACCCGACACATACAATTACAGTGCCTTGCGAAAGTATTCGGCCCCCTTGAACTTTTCGACCTTTTGCCACATTTCAGGCTTCAAACATAAAGATATAAAACTGTAATTTTTTGTGAAGAATCAACAACAAGTGGGACACAATTATGAAGAGGAACGAAATTTATTGGATATTTCAAACTTTTTTAACAAATAAAAAACTGAAAAATTGGGCGTGCAAAATTATTCAGCCCCTTTACTTTCAGTGCAGCAAACTCTCTCCAGAAGTTCAGTGAGGATCTCTGAATGATCCAATGTTGACCTAAATGACTAATGATGATAAATAGAATCCACCTGTGTGTAATCAAGTCTCCGTATAAATGCACCTGCTCTGTGATAGTCTCAGAGGTCCGTTTAAAGCGCAGAGAGCATCATGAAGAACAAGGAACACACCAGGCAGGTCCGAGATACTGTTGTGGAGAAGTTTAAAGCCGGATTTGGATACAAAAATATTTCCCAAGCTTTAAACATCCCAAGGAGCACTGTGCAAGCGATAATATTGAAATGGAAGGAGTATCAGACCACTGCAAATCTACGAAGACCCGGCCGTCCCTCTAAACTTTCAGCTCATACAAGGAGAAGACTGATCAGAGATGCAGCCAAGAGGCCCATGATCACTCTGGATGAACTGCAGAGATCTACAGCTGAGGTGGGAGACTCTGTCCATAGGACAACAATCAGTCGTATACTGCACAAATCTGGCCTTTATGGAAGAGTGGCAAGAAGAAAGCCATTTCTTAAAGATATCCATAAAAAGTGTTGTTTAAAGTTTGCCACTAGCCACCTGGGAGACACACCAAACATGTGGAAGAAGGTGCTCTGGTCAGATGAAACCAAAATCGAACTTTTTGGCAACAATGCAAAACATTATGTTTGGCGTAAAAGCAACACAGCTCATCACTCTGAACACACAATCCCCACTGTCAAACATGGTGGTGGCAGCATCATGGTTTGGGCCTGATTTTCTTCAGCAGGGGCAGGGAAGATGGTTAAAATTGATGGGAAGATGGATGGAGCCAAATACAGGACCATTCTGGAAGAAAACCTGATGGAGTCTGCAAAAGACCTGAGACTGGGACGGAGATTAGTCTTCCAACAAGACAATGATCCAAAACATTAAGCAAAATCTACAATGGAATGGTTCACAAATAAACACATCCAGGTGTTAGAATGGCCAAGTCAAAGTCCAGACCTGAATCCAATCGAGAATCTGTGGAAAGAACTGAAAACTGCTGTTCACAAACGCTCTCCATCCAACCTCACTGAGCTCGAGCTGTTTTGCAAGGAGGAATGGGCAAAAATTTCAGTCTCTCGATGTGCAAAACTGATAGACATACCCCAAGCAACTTACAGCTGTAATCGCAGCAAAAGGTGACGCTACAAAGTATTAACTTAAGGGGGCTGAATAATTTTGCACGCCCAATTTTTCAGTTTTTTATTTGTTAAAAAAGTTTGAAATATCCAATAAATTTCGTTCCACTTCATGATTGTGTCCCACTTGTTGTTGATTCTTCACAAAAAATTACAGTTTTATATCTTTATGTTTGAAGCCTGAAATGTGGCAAAAGGTCGAAAAGTTCAAGGGGGCCGAATACTTTCGCAAGGCACTGTATCTGCAAGGTCCCTCAGTCGAGCAGTGAAATTCAAAACACAGATTCAACCACAAATACCTTGCAAAGGGCACCCATTGGTAGATAGGTAAACATGTATCCCTTTGAGCTTGGTTAAGTTATTAATGACACTTTGGATGGTGTATCAATACACCCAGTCACTACAAAGATACAGGCGTCCTTCCTAACTCAGTTGTCAGAGAGGAAGGAAACCATGAGGCCAATGGTGACTTTAAAACATTTACAGAGTTTAATGGCTGTGATAGAAAACTGAGGATGGATCAACAACATTGTAGTTACTCCATAATACTAATCTAAATGACAGAGTGAAAATAAGCATGTAAGAATAAACAATAAAACATGCATCCTGCTTGCAATAAGGCACTAAAGTAAAACTGTAAAAAATGTGGCAAAGAAATTAACTTTGTCCTGAATACAAAGCGTTATGTTTGGGGCAAATCCAACAACACAACACTGAGTACAACTCTTCATATTTTCAAGCATGGTGGTGGCTGCATCATGTAATGGGTATGCTTGTCGTTGGCAAGGACTAGGGAGTTTAGGATAAAAATAAATGGAATGGAGCTAGAGGAAAACCTGGTTCAGTCTGCTTTCCAAAAGACACAGAGACAAATTAACCTTTCAGCAAGACAATAATCTAAAAACACAAGGCCAAATATACACTGGAGTTGCTTACCAAGACTAATACAGTTTTTACTTAAATTGGCTTGAAAATCTATGGCAAACCTTGAAAATGGCTGTCTAGCAATGACCAAAAACCAACTTGACAGAGCTTGAAGAATTTTTAAAAGAATAATGGGAAAATATTGTACAATACAGATGTGCAAAGCTCTTAGAGACTTACCCAGAAACACTCACAGCTGTAATCACTGTCAAAGATGATTGTAACATGTATTGACTCAGGGGTGTGAATACTTATGTAAATGAGATATTTCTGTATGAAATGTTCTATAAATTAGTAAAAAAAATCTGAAAACATGTTTTCAATGTCATTATGGGGCATTGTGTGTAGATGGGTGATATGTATTTAAATGTTTATCTATTTTGAATTCAGGACATAACACAACAAAATGTGGGTATGAATACTTTCTACATACACATTGACATATCGAATTTCATGACTTTTAACCAAATTTTCATGACCAACAATTGTCATCTATGTACGTATAAAAAATAAGTGTAATGTGGAATCGACACTGGGAGACTGCTCTCTGATCCATGTAACATCGCCTGTCGTGGTGCAAGGCACTTAGGCAACTGTATAAAACACATGTGGTCAACCCTCAGTCTGGAGAGCCTATGGATGTGCAGCCCTGCTCAAACACATCAGAGCCAGTTTATCAAGGTCTGGTTGAGCAGCTCATTTCTAAAATGTGGTTTGTTAGAGGGGGACTGGAATAAAAGCCTGCACACCCGTTAGCTCTCCTTGAGGATGGTTGACCACCCTTGATGTATAACATTGCGACATTACAACCAAATACGTTTATTATGCCTTTTAAAATAATTTGCTCATTCAATATATCAAAAGATCAAATGGCTATGGTAGGCTACAAATCCTTTTATTCGGCTGAAGTAAGCCCACAAATCTTTTTCAGGAAATGTACCTTTTCGAGTTTAGTCATTTTATCTTATAAGTGGTTATTTGCAGGCAGACTAGCATCTATTGAGTTGCAATGTCCCAAACATTGAATGTTCAAATCAACTGAAAGTATCTACAAAACAAGTTGAAGGCACATAATCCAAAAGAAACGCCAAATTAAATATTTTTCCTAATATAACTGTTTGCGATTCACAAATTATTATTTTGATTCACTGCGATTGAACAGAATCCCAACTAATACAAAGGCAAAGTGAATAGTGAGTGTCGTTAAAATCTTTTAAATGAATCATATGAATCGTTCAAAAAAAGTAAATCAACTTTGTATGGCCTTATTCGCATGTGTCGGTGGAATGTGTTTTGAGTCATGCCAAAAAAATGAACACATGCTAATAACAGCTAAAGTTAACTAGAGGGTACATTTTTTTACATTTACATTTTACATTTTAGTCATTTAGCAGACGCTCTTATCCAGAGCGACTTACAGTAGTGAATGCATACATTTCATTTCATACATTTTTGTTTTTCTGTGCTGGCCCCCCATGGGAAACGAACCCACAACCCTGGCGTTGCAAACACCATGCTCAACCAACTGAGCTACAGGGAAGGCTAAAGGGTACAAGATATGTTTTGAATTGACTACCTAGTTATTAGTCCGTTCTCTCATATTTTATAGGCTAGTCCTACATGGTGCTGCAATGTCCGTCTCTCTCCTTGAGCAATGGCCTACTCGACTAGTCTCGCACACATGAAGGTGATGCCACTGAGGTGTAAGGTGATGCGCGCAAACACAGACGATGCTCAACTACACTTTGAAATTTCAACTTGTGTATTCTACCTTCCAACATTAGGTTAAGACCCCAACTGAGTTCTTTAAAAAAAAAAAATGGTAAAGGGTTGCCCATCCCTGTTCTACATGAACCTGGAAATACGACAGAACTTTTTTTCAATATTAGGAAGAAAAGGTGACATGAGCAACAGCAAACTAGGATAATGTGATACAGTCAATAATGAAACTAATCATGTTTTGTCCATGCTGGGATTTTGATTACTTTGTGTAAAATAGGGAGAAAAAAATATATATCTTAAAAAAGCTCTTCGGAGTACATATGACATTTTCACTATTTATCACAAATCTCTCTCGTGGTTCTCGGGTTCACTCTCAAAACACACACACCGGTCCACCCACCCACCCACCCGCACAAACACTCTTACCCTGATGCCGACTCCAGTGAACTGGTCTACAGAGGGCACACTGCTCTGAGAGCCTGAGCCCTTCTCGCTGTCGGTGCCCCCCTCCCCCTCGTCCTGGGACTGACCCCCCTCCGTGTCACCCTTTTTCATCACCAGGGTGGCCTTGCCCCCTGGAACCAGCTTCTGGAACACCTCACTGAAGTTCTTAGACACCTGAGGAGAGGAAAGATGGAATTAGTCATGATTTGGTTAGTCACCTTGGAACAGAGATTATTACTGTAAAATGAAAAGAGCTTGTAAGTAAAAACTACTATTATCCATCCAGCAATGTGATTGATTGAACTCATGCTGACAGAAGTCAACAACAACCGTGTCCTTCATTTGGGGTCTTGAGTTCATATGGTTAAATCATGAACATTTCTGTTGAAGGATAATGACTTATTCGGGGGGCTGAAGTCTCTGATTGAGACCTTGCTCAGAGGTACAGGTGTATGTGCAGAAGGTGTCACAGTCTATCTTTTAGAGACCTAAATCAGGTTGAAGGCATACCAATTTGAGACTTGATTGAGGTTTTGATTCATTTTTTTTACATTAACATTTTAGTCATTTAGCAGACGCTCTTATCCAGAGCGACTTACAGTAGTGAATACATACATTTCATTTTTAATTTTTTTTTTTTTTTGGTACTGGCCCCCGTGGGAATCGAACCCACAACCCTGGCGTTGCACACACCATGCTCTACCAACTGAGCCACAGGGAAGACGATACAAGGGTTGAAGCGTACCTGTCACCTAATGAAGAGGCTGGGTACTTGCCCATTGAGGACAACGTACCTGTTTGAATGTGAGCTGGATGGCCTCATACTTCCTGAGCTCCAGGACGTTCATGAGCTCCATGATGGACTTGTGTCCTCGCTCCAGCTCGTCCTGGCGCTTGATCAGCTTCTCCTTCTGCTCAGAGAAGTTGACAAACTGGTCCAGGGCCTTCTTGTTCACGTGGCTGTACTTCTTCAGCTCTGTGTTGCACTGCTCTAGCTTACGGAACAGCTACAGAGGGAGGGAGGGAAAGAGAGTTAGGGTAACATTAAAAATGTCTTGTTCACGTGGCCGAACTTCTTCAGCTTACAGAACAACTTGTGGGGAGGAACATTTGGTTGAAGAGGCAAGGTATAGCGTTACTACACATGCTGTATTGTAGACATACACGTTTCAAGTGAAAAGCTTGATGATCATCTCTTGAGTATGAAGAGGAGTTGAAATAATCCCAACTCTGACAATTCCTTCAAAACACTCAAAACTATTAATAATCTTAAATTTCTATGTCAAGTCAAGAGACCTATCAAAGAGAGGCTGTATAAGAGGTAGACTATCATCCTTTGGCTTCATCCACTTCTAGAATCCACTATCTGACCTGGCCGGCTAATCAAGACTCAATATCTTGGGGAGAAGGATTAAGGAAGTTAACCTTCATCCTCATGAAGTATGGGATATTTCTAGTCTTGTCAAGGAGACACACACTTATGAGAGATGAGCCAGCAGCCCACTCGACACACACGGAGGTGCCCAGGGACGTCTGGCGGCGGGAGCTGGCTAACTAGGTGTCTGAGTCACAGTGAGGTGGCTGCTGCTTTCATAAGTGTGAGAGTGGGTGGGCGGTGTCTCAGTTGTGTGTATGTGACCAGGCCCTGGCCCCTCGGTCGAGGTGGCTCTCTGAGATAATTGTCGTCGTGACTGTTTGGCTTTGGCTGCTAATCAAAGTCCTGAAAGATAAAAACAGGACAGGGAGCCCAGAGAGAGAGAGAGAGTGTGTTTACCTATAGAGTGTGTGTTCAGAGTATGTGTGCAGGTTTATCCCTAGGGAGTGTGTGTGTATACTCCTAGAGAGAGAGAGAGAGAGAGTGAAAGAATTCACCTGTTTGAGCGTGAGGGTCTGGTACTTCTCGAAGGCCTCCTGTGGTAAGGACCCCAGCTCCCTGATCTTCTTCATGCACTCCTCTTTCTTCTTCAGCAGCATGCCCTGTAGTAGGAGTAGTAACAGTAGCATTATGGTTTTTGTAGTAGTAACAGTACTTTATTTCCACACAGCATCAGCAATGATCAGAGACACAAGGAGCAATAACAGGTGTTACCTGTCAGGTATTTTAAACTATTCTAATATCTGCTTATCAAATGTTTTTAATGTCTACTACTGTCGTCTTTCACCATAAATTGTTAAGTCTTATGTCTAATGTATTTTTAGTCATGTGTATGGACCGCAGGAAGATTAGCGGTTATCATGGCGTCAGTCAATGGGCATCCTAATAAGGTACAGTAAGTAGCCTTGGTTTGTGCGAGCCAGAACGGCTCATAGAAGCAGGAGCCCATCTCCTGTTTCTGTACACCCACTGGGCAGGATGCTAGTCTATCGCAGGGCCTTACCCCCAATCTATCCAAAATAATGGAAACACTGAACTCTAATATAGCTGGAGATTCAAAATGCGGACCTGTCGGTTGGTCATCTTCTCCAACTCCTTGGTGTCATGGTTGATGGCGTCGTTCTGTTCCTTCTCTACATTCTTCCAGCGGTCCATGCTCTTGGCGTGGTCCTTGACCTCAATCTCCGCCTTGTCGATCAACACGTCCAGGTCTGGGGGATGAACAGGGACAGATACCATTTTTTTTTTAAACGTTGGCACTTTGAAGACGTAACAATTGTACCTTTATTGATATTGAGGATTGTGTGGTTTTCATCAATTCAGGTCAAATAACGTACTACTGTTCAAGAGAGACCAACACAATACTTCCTGTGAGCTCCATTCTTTATATTGCTAATGCCTGTCTGTGTGTGTGTGTGAGACCTACCCTCTGAGCGTGCCAGTGTATCTTTGATGCGTTTGTTGATTCCCTCCAGCTCTGAGGAGGTGGCTGTGAGCATGGTGCCTCCCTCAGTCTCTCTCAGCTCATTCAGCTCCTACAGGATCACATGGAGAAAGACGTTAATAAGGAGTAACAAACACATTCACAAGCGCTTCCCTATGTCTCTCTTAGCTCATACATCTCCTACAGGAGTGGTATTCAGTCGGGAACAAAAAATAAAGAGTACAGATTATTGTATGGGACAATATACAAACATTTTTGAGAAAGATATTTAGAAAAATTACATTTTATTCTGTATTTATTTAATGGTTCCTTTTCATTTTGATAAGAGATTAAAATGTAACGAACTAAAGGTCATTTGAAGATGTAAAAATATTAATGTAGCAATTTTAAAAGGTTGTGTCAATATTTGGGGTGGGGTCACAAGACATTGTGAAATCAATTCTGACTTAAAAAAATGTTAAAGGTTAAATACATAAAAAATAATAATAAAAATGTCGCTATTGTGATATTCTGGAATTCTACCTGTTCTAGGTTCCCACCTAGACATTCTGGAACCGGACCGGTTCTAGTGTCTGTTTGGAAAATTCTAGAACCGTACCTCTACTGTGGAACCGGACCTGTTCTAGGTTTAGTTTTGCACATTGTGTAACACCATACCTGTTCTACTTGGTCGAGGCGTTTCCGTAGGTTCTCGTTGAGGTACGTCTCCACCCTGGTCATGATCCCCTCCAGCTTGATCCTCTCATTCAGCAGCTGCCTGTTGTCCTACACACAAAGATAACCTGATGAATTACTCCTTTCGTACAACAATACATCACACACAAACACAACAATCATGTTTGTTCTACATTCATGTCCTCATCTTTCATAACAAAATACAGAACACATTTCAGAGAGAGAGACTCCCTCTGTTCGTAATAGAATAGATGAGAGAAAAAGAGCGTACCCCCCCACACACCAAACAAATGAGCCTTCATAAGAAAGAAAGAAAAATGAATTTAGAGAAAAAAAAAATAATGAAAAGAACTGCAGGCGGGGAGAAAAAGAGAGAGCGAGGGAGAGGAGACTGAGGGTCACAGCCCGTCTACCTACTCCTGTACAGAACATGAGTCTATTTCTATATCGGGGACGATTGCATAACGTTAGCAGATAGACCGGCTGAGGTGGCTACTGAGGTGGTCATTGTGAGCAGCTGGTAGTGTGTCTGTGTGGTTGGGTGTGAATGCAGTGCCCACACCACAGCAGCTAGCTAGCGCTCAAACTCATCGAGGCCACTTAAAACTCGACTGTGAGTCTTAGGGTGTTTGTATCAAAAAGGCAAAGACAAAGCTGTTAACAATCCATGTATGATATAACAACGGAAGGAACAAGACAGTGAAAAAAAAAGTATTTCTTTTTTATTTCACCTTTATTTAACCAGTTAGGCTAGTTGAGAACAAGTTCTAACTTACAACTGCGACCTGGCCAAGATAAAGCAAAGCAGTGTGACACAGACAACAACACAGTTACACATGGAATAAACAATAAACAATAAACAAGCCAACAACACAATAAACAGTAGAAAAAAAGAAAGTCTGTATACAGTGTGTGCAAAAGGCATGAGGAGGTAGGCAATAAATAGGCCATAGTAGCGAAGAATTACAATTTAGCAGATTAACACTGGAGTGATAAATGAGCAGATGATGATGTGCAAGTAGAGATACTAGTGTGCAAAAGAGCAGAAAAGTAAATAAAAACAGTACGGGGATGAGGTAGGTAGATTGGGTGGGCTATTTACAGATGGACTATGTACAGCTGCAGCGATCGGTTAGCTGCTCAGATAGCTGATGTTTAAAGTTGGTGAGGGAAATATAAGTCTCCAGCTTCAGCGATTTTTGCAATTCGTTCCAGTCACTGGCAGCAGAGAACTGGAAGGAAAGGCCGCCAAATGTGGTGTTGGCTTTGGGGATGACCACTGCTGGAACGTGTGCTACGGGTGGGTGTTGTTATCGTGACCAGTGAGCTGAGATAAGGCGGAGCTTTACCTAGCAGAGACTTATAGATGACCTGGAGCCAGTGGGTTTGGCAATGAATATGTAGCGAGGGCCAGCCAACTAGAGCATACAGGTCGCAGTGGTGGGTGGTATAAGGTGATTTGGTAACAAAACGGATGGCACTGTGATAGACTGCATCATAAGCATTAATTTTCTTCTTTCATCAGGGACAGGGTGATAAATTAGAATCAAGTGAACTTCCGCTTTTCATTCACTCACTGTCTGTATTCTTGACAATATCCACAAACTTTCTCAACCAGGTATTACGTCATTCGGGGCAGAAGATACATACCCCGTACAGGCCTAATTGCAAGAAGATACATGTGCTAAATTACTTTCTATGTTCTGAAATGGCATGTAGAGCTCTGGTGGAACTCATCAAACCTTTGAAAAGATGCCAAGAAACAACATTTGATTTAGATGTGTGGTATGAAACATTTTGTGATATTATATATTCTGAAATAGGAAAAAAATTATGCGAATAAAGAAGTCCAGGAAAATTTACAAGCCGAACAAGTCTTTTTGGAATGATGAGCTAAAGGATCTATGGTCAGTAATGTGCAAGGCTGAGTACTTATTTTTACAGTGTAAAGATAGGAATACAAGAGAACATTTTAAGAAAAATCTGCATATGTTTGATAAAACAGATATAAGAGAGGGCAGTTATTACACCTTGAGGGGATACAGACAATACATCCTCAACAGTTTGAGTCAAATAAACAAGTTGTTTCCAAAACGACATAAGAAAATTTCAATGGAAGTCAGGGAAGAGCGGGGGGGGGGGGGCTGAACTCTGATATTACACAGGCTCTTAAGGATTGGGAGAAAGGGTTTGCTAGTTTGTTTTCAGGTATCGAAAATGTAGCATATTTTGAGGAATCATTTTATAAAGACATATGTTCCCTGAGAACTAAAACAGAAAATAAAATGTCAGAACCCTCATATATATGTAACCCGTACTTAAATGAGGAGCTGTCTACAAAAGTTAACTTGTTGAGGATAGGGGGCAGTATTTTCACGGCCGGATGAAAAACGTACCCAAATTAAACTGGTTACTACTCTGGCCCAGAAACTAGAATATGCATATTATTAGTAGATTTGGATAGAAAACACGCTGAAGTTTCTAAAACTGTTTGAATGGTGTCTGTGTATAACAGAACTCTTATAGCAGGCAAAAACCTGAGAAAAATCCAACCAGGAAGTGTAAAGTCTGAGAATTGTAGTTCTTCTTTTGATTCTCTATCGAAACTACAGTTTCTGTGGGGTCACGTTGCACTTCCTAAGGCTTCCATTGGCTGTCAACAGCCTTCAGAAAGTTCTTTCAGCATTCTCCTGTCACTGGGCAGATAATAGGAGCTCAGTCAATCAGTGGACTGCCTGTGGACAAAGGGATTGGATATGCGCGGTCCCGCTAGCGCGCTGTTCCTTCTTTTTCTCCTTGAATGAATACGCTATTGTCCGGTTGAAATAGTATCGCAATTTTACATTAAAAATACCATAAAGATTGATTTTAAACAGCGTTTGACATGCTTCCAAGTATGGTAATGGAACATTTTTACGTTTTCATTTTTACTTTTCGGCGTTATGCCTTTGGATAAGTGATCTGTACGCACGATCAAAACGGAGGTATTTGGACATAAATATGGATTATTTCGAACAAAAACAACATTTCTTGTGGAAGTAGCAGTCCTGGGAGTGCATTCTGACGAAGATCAGCAAAGGTAAGAGAATATTTATAATACTATTTCTGAGTTTAGGTGACCCCGAACTTGGCGGGTGTCTGTATAGCTTGCTGTGATGGCGAGCTATGTACTCAGAATATTGAAAAATGTGCTTTCTCCGTAAAGCTATTTTAAAATCTGACACAGCGGTTGCATAAAGGAGTACTGTATCTATAATTCTTAAAATAATTGTTATGTATTTTGTCAACGTTTATGATGAGTATTTTTGTAAATTCACCGGATGTTTTTGGTGGGAATACATTTTCTGAACATCACGCGCCAATGTAAAATGCTGTTTTTGGATATAAATATGAACTTTATCGAACAAAACATACATGTATTGCGTAACATAATGTCCTAGGAGTGTCATCTGATGAAGATCGTCAAAGGTTAGTGCTTCATTTAGTTGTGTTTTGGGTTTTATTGACACGTCCTTGCTTGGAAAATGGCTGTGTGATTGTCTATGTACTCTCCTAACATAATCTAATGTTTTGCTTTCGCTGTAAAGCCTTTTTGAAATCGGACAATGTGGTTACATCAAGGAGAAGTGTATCTTTAAAATGGTGTAAAATAGTTGTATGTTTGAGAAAGTTGAATTGTGACATTGTTGTTGTTTTGAATTTGCCGCCCTGATATTTCACTGGCTGTGTCCGGCAGGTGGGACGCTAGCGTTCAAACACCACATACAACCATACATCCACACACAGTGCCCTGTTTAAACTTGTTCCCCCTGTAGTCTTTCATTAACTGTCTCCTTACCTGCTGCAGCTGTCTGATCTCGTCGTTGAGGTCATCCACACGTCTCTGGTCCTCCAGACTGAGCTGAGAGAGCAGGTCTGTCCCCAGCTCAGCCTTCAGAGACTCCCTGGTGGACTCCATGGCATGGAGACTGGCCTCTAGAGACTGCAGTGAACGTTGCTGTGAGGAGAGAACAGAGGAGAGATAGTTGAAGAGAGGAAGAGTTACAGGGTAGACACCATGGAATGGAGACTGGCCTCTAGAGACTGGAGAGAGCGTTGCTGTGAGGAGAGATTGAATGGGTTGAAATGACTTTATCAATACCCAAAAGATGCCATTTGGTTTGGAAGCAGCAGGCACAGTTTATGCTAGTACAGTGCAGCAATGTATTCATGTATTCAACTGGTGGACTACATGTTCAAGATAATTCAAGAAGTCTAGACAGAAGAAGACACCAACAATCATAAAGTTAGCTATATAACTGTAGGCTACCTTAGGCATGAATGTCTTCTCAGACTGCTGCTACATTTTCTCAAATGTAAAAAGGCGGGGTGCTTGTCATGGTAGCATAATACTGACATTTGTAGGGTATAAAAATACACCCTTCTCATCATCCTTCTGGATGTGCACGGTACTTTTCTGAATCTCAAAACAATCTGAAATTTTTTGTCATAACGCTGAACTGGATCAAGGTCTGATTCAGTCAACTACGACTACATTTTATTCATGATTCCCTTGAATAGGGCCCAATAGAAACCAAGAGACACATTGAAGTCCAAATCAACCTCACCTTCGGCATGAACGTCTTCTCGGACTGCTGCCTCTTCTCCTTGAGCATCTTCATCTCAGACAGGATGGAGTCTCTGGAAGCCTTGAACTTCCTCTGCTGGGTCTCAATCTGCTGCATCTGGTTCATCAGCTGGTCGATCTCATTGTTGATACGTGATGCAGGGTTAAGGAACATACTTCATAAACAAATAGGACCTATATATATAACCTATAGATCTCATTGTTGATACATACAGGGGAGGGTTAAGGAACATACTTCATACATGATGGATATCATTGTTCAATTGATTGATTGGTTGGTTTTTGGGATTTATAACACACTTTGGAGAGGCTCAAAGCATGTAACATTGTATTGGTTAAACTCAAATCATCCAAAACTAGATATTTCGTTTTCCATACAATTGAAGTGGCCATCAGCAATTTAAACAATAAAAATTGGACTCCCTGCCCGTTTGGGTTAAAAGCTGAGGGACAGGGCTGGAGAAATGTAACCGCTCTCAAATTCATAGGACTGACCACCCATGATATAAAAATTATAGTTTTAACCATGTTTTGAGTCTATATAGTGTTTGTTTACATTTACTTTGTTTACAAACATTGGCGTAAAACAAGCTTATATATTTTGGCGTATGACAGCTGAACTAAGCTCATCAGGCATTTCTAAATTTGATTCTTCAAGAATCAATGGGTCCATATCATAATTAATAAGTCAAAAAATGATGTAGCAACTACAGATTGCCCCTTTAAAGACTGATTTAAAATAAAACAGGCAGGCATCTCCCTAATGGCAAGCTTATCTAAGGACAACACACCATCACCGACTGAGCCCCTGTATTTAGGACTAAAATGGCATATTAGTATCTCTGGTGTCTGACTCACTTCAGGTCCACTGTAGGGTAGGGAGTTGAGTTAGTGTACAACAAGCTAGACTGAGACAGGACCATGGTAAATGGGTCAGATCAATACATGCCTGTATTCCTGACTAATCAGAAACAAAAACAGTGCCTATAAAATCCCCGGTGCGGAAAATGCGGACAGAATCATGGAATCCAGACATTAAAACGGAATTCAACAATATAAAAAAAAACGCATTGAACTTAGTAGGGAATCAACTAAATGTATTGAATATTAATTTGCCCAAGTTTATCATAATAAATTAACAGAATGCATAAGTTATTCGTATTTCCTAAAACTGCTTGTCTACCACCTTGTGTAGCCATTTGCGATGATGCTAATGAGTGTCTTCTGTTAGATGGAAAGGCTTTCCCGAAAACCTTTTCATTTAAACGTTAACTACAAAGTAGCCTATGCTTACCTGGCAGATTGATATGGTTATTTGCATCAGTATGTGTTTTGCAATCTCTACCATCACGTGCACTACAAAAACACAAATGAACTACCTACATGGACATACTATCTCAACTAACCGGTGCCCCTGCCCATTGACTCTGTACTGGCACCCCCCTGTATATATTGTTATTATTTTTTTTACTTCTTAAAGCGTTGTTTGTTAGGGGCTCGTAAGTAAGCATTTCACTGTAAGGTCTACACCTGCTGTATTCGGCGCATGTGACTAATAAAATTTGATTTGATTTAAACAACAGCCAAGTGCTTGGTGTGCACTCGAACGAAAAGGGTAACTACATCCAAAAATACACGTTTCCAATTAAGCTGCTTTTCCCTTTTTTTTTTAAAAGTGTGATTTTGAGATCGAAAACCTGAAGAAACAGGGGAAAACAGAAACCTGGAAAAACAAAATGGAGAAAACGGAATTTGGGGAGAAACAAAACGGAAATCAGACAAAAACAATCTAATTTTATAGGGCCCTACAAAAAAAATCAGTTTGGGTCTTTAATTTAGAGGACTAGGAAGATCTGTGTGAATGAATGAACCAACAAACCAGCAATGGAGTTTAAAGATATGTTCGATGTTCCTGCGGAGGTTCTCATTGAGTTTGGCCTCCAGCTCTCCCAGCTCCTCCTCAGCCTTCCTCATGTCCTTCTGCAGCTCCAGACGTGACTTCCTGGTGTCATAGTAACCCCCTGTCAGCGCCCCGCGGTGGGACACCTGGTCACCTGAGAGACACAGTAACAAAACAAAACAATTACAAAAAATATATATAAATAACAAAATTACACACCAGAAAAATAACGAATTAAATTACAATTAAAATAACTAAACTGTCCCACAGCACACTAACTGGTATGGTACTGTGCTGGTCACCTCTGCAACAGAAAAACACCCGTGATCTCAACTCACAAACACAACAACAAAAACCGAAACGCTTCAAAATCTACACTAAGAAACCTCTAGTTACTTGAACATAGACTGTAAAAGGCAGACAAGAATTGGTGTCATGTACATTAATTGTCATCTTGATCACGTAAGTCGTCACCTACCCTCCAGAGTTATACAGTCCATGGTGAATGCCCTGGCCAGCTGGGTGGACACCTCCATGCTACGACAGATCAGGGTCTTTCCAAACACGTGCTTGAAGGCCTTGTCAAACTGCTGGCTGTAGCGCAGCTTGCTGATCATGGGGATGGCATCCTAAAGGAGAGAGAGAAGAAATATAGGTCAGTTTAACGATCTTTGACGACCCTAAGTCATAGCAGGCCTGGGTCAAATACATAGTACAGTATTTGAGGTATGTTTCATTTTTTTGCTTGGTTACACTTTTAGGACGATTCCATTCAAGAATATTCCCTTACGTTGGTCTCAGGGTAGGCGGTGTCCCTGACATCCAGCTTGCTGAGGGGCAGGAAGGTGACCTCTCCAGGCAGGTTCATTTTGTTGAACTCCGTCAGGATCTTGGTGCTCACCTCATCTGTCTCCACTATGTGGTAGAACAACCTAGTCGAGAGGGGGACATGAAGGAGTATGAGCTGACAAATTTGAGTAACAGTTACTTTTACATTGAGGAAACAAGCTTCTCTCTGGCTTTCTCAATGGTCTTTCCACGATTCACCGTGTCCCCTCTCCCCGTCTCCTTCTCAAAACACACCGGAGGTCAGAGAGTAAGAAACTCAGATCTTCTCCTCCAATGTGTTCTCCAATCCAGGAGAAAAGAAACGACATAAGGTATACAAAAAAAAAAACTATTGAAAAAGAGTCCGTCACTCACCTGGTTCCCGCAGTGACCTCCACACAGGTGTAGAAGGCGGGCTCACACTCAAAGTTGTTCATGACGATGCCATGGTAACCGTTGATGACGTGCTGGTTGATCCCCTTTCTGCGGAAATGCTCCAGCACCTTGTTGATGCTGTCAATACCATTCAGAATGGCCTAGTGGGGACAAAAACAGCAAGATTTGCCTTAACATTTCAACACTTTTTAAATGCATATTTATCTGTGGCGTCATACAAGCGTCTTCATTGGGGATGGGCATTTGAAAAGATTTAGAATAATATCCTACATTTTTTTCAGATATTCGGACAATTGAAATAGATTCGTTTTAAAGAAAGCACTTGTTTTGATCCCCACGTCCTTGTCTACAACTCAATTCATATTAAAACAGCCTACCTGTTGGTTGCTCATTGTAGCCTAATCCTCATAATTTAGCCAATTTAATTCCGTAATTCTAAGTCCATTTAGCATTGATTAGAAATCTCCCACTTCACTTGCTACACATGGAGCCTTTGATGGTAGTGAAGCTTTGATTGACCCACAATAAGCCATATGCGTGAAAAGTGTGTAGGCTACCGGCACCTCTTTTTCTGTTTGTTATGGGGCCCAGTCATAAAAACGATCAAACTGTTGTTTTATTAAAATGTCATGGTCTGTCTTTGTATGTACTCTCGGAAGTCATTGAAAATTAACGTCCGTTTCGAGATTTATAATAATAGTGCCCATCCCTAGTCTACGTAGGTGGAAATAGTGATTCTCCACATTTTGTAGTCCAAAAGATAAGTACTCTCTGTGACGTCCCAGGTGTAAGGCAGCTTCGACCAGACCACTCAAGCAAAGTAAAGACGGCAATCACCAAGTTAACCATCTGGAATTTTGATAGAACGTCATTTTGAGGAGATTTTGATTGAAGAAAGGACTGATTAGTGTGACTGAAAAAGTAATAAGCAGCTGAGTCATAGACACACACTGTAGATTTCTAGGAGAGTGGGGAGAAAGGGGTGGGCTGATTCTTTGTTAGAGTGTCTTTACCTCTACGCAATTTCTTTCCCTAAGAATTGGTTGAGTCACAAAATCACTACCCCTCTCTCTTTCCCCAATAATGGAGTCACAAAGTGAGTCTTCAGTGTTCAGGTGGGATTGCTTTCATCAGTGACTCATCGTTGCTAAAGCCGAGCCATTGACGTCGGTTGAGTAGGTAGTGCGACGGCGTGTGTGTGTAGCCTTTATTTCGTGGTGTGGACTTAATAATTCATCTGTAACACCAGGCCCATGACATGACTGGTAGTAAACAGTAAATATGTGGAAATGAGTGTCCATGTGAAGGTGTGTGTATTCTTTCTCTTTGGCCGTGGGGCAGGGAGTATATAAATGGATGGGTGTGTGTAAAGGTGTGACCTTCGTAATCTATGATTGCCTCAGAAGATTTACCACATGGCTAGTAAAGGGAAGGTGTGTGTACTTTCTAATCTGGCATTGATTCATAGATAAATGGAACTACCACACATGGTTTAGCATAAGGCTAGTAGGATGATATGGATTACATAGACATTCATGTAGAGGTGAAGGTGGGTCTTCTATAATTAATATGACTCATAGGTCAATCTAACGCCATGGGGGGGGTTATTTTGACCTGCCGGTGGCAGTATGATGATATGCATGATATGACGATGCATGCTAAGGGGCGAGTGTGTGTGTGTGTGTTTCGTTGGGTAGGAAGTCACACTGACCTTGCCGGTGGCTGCTCTAAGGAGCTGTTGTTTCTTCTCCAGCTCCTCTCGTTTGGCTGCCAGGGCCTGCTGCTCAGCGTTCTCCTCCCGCCACAGATAGCTGTTGGAGGCGCACAGACAAACACACTGCTAGTTTAATGCATTAACTTGTCATTCAGTCCAAAAGACATTGTACCAAATTATGCAGCCAGGGCAAATATTGTAAATGCTAATTTTGTTGAATCATTTCCAGGAAAATGCCTTAATTTTGAGAGCAGCTCTATTGTAAACTTTAATGACCCATATGTCATATTCATCGTCTCTAGTCTTCTCCCTCCTCCTTACACAACTCAGTATCTCAAGGCCCTTCTCTACAGCACACAGTGCAAAGCTCCAGGCAGCGTCCAACATCCATCTCACAGTGTTATAAATACCCCTCCATTGTTAAGGAGAGGAGAGGGGAAAGGCATGCTGACATTCACAGCAGAGCAGACCATAGTCTGGTAAGGAAATAAAGGTTGCCAGGCGGAAGATGAATGAAAGTCTTAACCTGTCAAGGTATAGGGGGCAGTATTTTCGATTTCGGATGAAAAACGTGCCCAGAGTAAACTGCCTAATACTCGGGCCCAGAGTCAAATATTTGCATATTATTAGTAGATTTGGTTAGAAAACACTCTGAAGTTTCTAAAACTGTTTGAATGATGTCTGTGAGTATAACAGAACTCATATGGCAGGCAAAAACCTGAGAAAAATCCAACCAGGAAGTGGGAAATCTGATGCTTGTAGTCTTTTCAAGTCATTGCCTATCTAACACACAGTGACTTAGGGTTCATTTTGCACTTCCTAAGGCTTCCACTAGATGTCAACAGTCTTTAGAACCTAGTTTCAGGCTTTTGCGGTGAACACAGAGCGAACAAGAAGGCTGAGAAGTCGGTGACTCAGAAAATGACATGAGTTTTGTGGCGCGCGTTCACGAGATGAGGTAGCTGTGTTCCATAACGTTTTTCAAGACATTGGAATCGTCCGGTTGGAATATTATTGAAGTTTTATGTTAAAAAGGCCCTAAAGATTGAGGCTATACAACGTTTGACATGTTTCAACGAACGTAAATATAACTTTTTTAGACTTTTCGTCGTGAAATTTTGGGCTCGCTTCCTACATTTGGAGTAGCTTACTGAACGAGCTAACAACAAGGAGGTATTTGGACATAAATAATGGACTTTATTGAACAAAACAACATTTATTGTGGACCTGGGATTCCTGGAAGTGCCTTCTGATGAAGATCATCAAAGGTAAGTGAATATTTATAATGCTATTTATGATTTTAGATGACTCCAAAATGGTGGGTATCTGTATTGCCTGTTGTATTTTTCTGAGCGCCGTACTCAGATTATTGCAAAGTGTGCTTTCCCCGTGAAGCTTTTTTGAAATCTGTCACAGCGGTTGCATTCAGGAGATGTTTATCTATAATTCTTTGAATAACAGTTTAATATTTTAGCAACGTTTATGATGAGTATTTTTGTAAATTGTTGTGCCGATTCATCTGCAGTTTTGGAGGGAAAATATTTTCTGAACATCACGCGCCAATGTAAAATGGGTTTTTTGGATATAAATATGAACTTTATCGAACAAAACATTCATGTATTGTGTAACATTGAGTCCTAGGAGTGTCATCTGATGAAGATCGTCAAAGGTTAGTGCTGAATGTTAGCTGTATTTATGTTTTTTTGTGACCCCACTCCTGCTTGGAAAATGGCTGTGTGGTTTTTCTTGTGTTGGCACTGTCCTAACATAATCTAACTTTATGCTTTCGCCGTAAAGCCTTTTTGAAATCGGACAATGTGGTTGGATTAAGGAGAGGTGTATCTTTAAAATTGAGTAAAATAGTTGTATGTTTGAGAACTTTGAATTCTGACATTTTGTTGTTTTGAATTTGGCGCTCTGATTTTTCACTGGCTGTTGAATAGTGTGAACCATGGGTGGGACGGTAGCGTCCCACGCAGCCCTGAGACGTTAAGGGGGAACAACCATCCAACCTTTAACACGGTGGAGGTCCAATCAGGGCTAATAGGCCTTCGTCTTACATTTTAGTCATTTTAGCAGACGCTCTTATCCAGAGCGACTTACAGTAGTGAATGCATACATTTCATAAATTTTTTCTCCGTACTGGTCTCCCGTGGGAATCAAACCCACAACCCTGGCGTTGCAAACACCATGCTCTACCAACTGAGCCACACGGGACCTGGGGTCTTGCATTCCAGACAAAGTAAATACATATTTTCTAAGTAAATAAATATTTAAAGTGCAAACCATGACTCAATGAGGAAAGAGTAAAAAAAAGAAAAAAAGAAAAGAGCAAAGAAAGTTACGATTTATATGTTAGAATCAATATATAAAAGCGCAAATGATGACTCAACAAACATTGACCAAAAAGCAGTAAAGAAGAAAGAAAAGCGAGATGGCGAAGTAAAGATTTACAGGTTCAAATCAATATCTTTGCCTAACAGTGCAATGACTCAACCCAAGAAACAAGATGGAGCAAAACAAATGATTAAGATATGGATCATGATCTTACTTTCTCTCGCTCTGCAGCTCGTCCTTCTTATTCTTGACTTCGTAGTATTTCTTGTCCAGCTCTTCCACCCTGGTCTTCACCTCATTCAGGTCCTGGTCCAGTTTCTACAGGGGAAAACAGACCAGTCAGATAGAAACTTGATCCCAAGAATTATAGAATAGAGTGAAATCTAGAACAGAATCGAACATTCTATTTAAACAAAATCATTCTTATAAGGCATTATAATCAACCATAATAGTTCCAATTGAACTATAGCATAATGAGTCATGAGTTAGGTTCCATACACTATACTGTTCCAGGTTCTTCTCCTTGTTGGTCTCAGTGTCCTCCAGGTCTTTATGGATGGCAGCAATCTGCCTCTTCTTGTCATTGATGGCCTGGTCTAGGGACTTGAGTTCCTTCTTGATCCACTTGTCCCTCTCCTCTTTAGAAGTAAACTGGCTGCCACGGCCCTGCTTGGCGTACAGGTCTGTTCTCTCCTGGGTGGCCTGGGCCAGTCTGGGTGGAGCGACGGATGACAGGAGGTGTTAAAAGGTACATGGGGAAGTTCAGAAAAAATATCTGAAAGGGGGGCTTATTCCTTATTTAGTGGCCTACTAATAAGGTGCCATGTTGGACACACTCCAGTCTATCATCAATGAGGATTACAAGAGTACCAACTTCATTCACCTTCTAGTGGATCATTCTTACTGACTTCTACCACATTCTAATTTTCAGCAACATCAGGTGTAACTAACATTACATGGGGGGAAAAAATGAGTAAATATCCTTTTACGAATACATTAAAAAGATGTATATTAAATTATTAATTCATTGTTGAGCCTTGAGCAGTGTAGGGTTTTCCTACAGACCTGGCGATGCCCCTCTCCTCCCTCTCCTTCACAGTGTTGAACTTGGGCTCAGTCTCCTGCAGCTCCTTCTGCTTCTCCTCTATCTTCTCTAGCAGCTTCTGCCGCTCCTTCAGTAGACGTTTCTGGAGGAGGAATTCATTATTATTAAATAGAAACAAATAGTGACAATGGGTGACACTCAGAGGCATTTGAGGATACTCATATGTGTGTGGGGTCATCGCTGAAATAAGTTCAAACGCCAGCAGATTATCTTTTATCTACACGTGATTACTCTAGATATGTCAACCATAAGGGAAAGGGGATACCTAGTCAGTTGCACAACAATGCATTCAACTGAAATGTGTCTTCTTCATTTAACCCAACCCCTCTGAAGAAGAGAGGTGCCGGGAGCTGCCTTCATCGATGTCGTCGCCGCCGCCTGGGGAGCTTCCTAAAGTCTGCTTTGATCCATATCACTCAGATAGGATCATGTGACTCACAGCAGTCAGAAAGGCAGATGACGCAGGTACACCCACCCGCTTTCTCCCTACTTCCCTCTTCCTGCCCCCCTCCAACCATCCCAACAAAACAATGCTAACAAGAAAGCTGTTGCAACATTCTCCCGGCCAGGTGGGCCTAATCCAACCTCGCTGAGATGCTGCTGTCTAATCTGCAACACACACAGGGATTGGGGCCAGATCTATTCCCTTGGGCCACTGCCCAGAATGAAGGGAAGGGATGCAGGGAGAGAGAGAAAGAGAGGTTAAGACTAGCAGTAAGGGGAGAGGGATGGAGGTGTGTGGTGAATCAGTGACGCAGATGGAGAGGCTTCTGTCCTTACCCTCTGAGAAAAAGAAGGGGGGGACGGAGGGATGGAGAAAAGAAGAGGTAGGTGGTGTTGGAGGTGTGGGGGGATTATAACTGACGCAGATGGAGAGGCTCCTGTTTGAGGATGGAGAGGTAGGTACGTAGTAGGTAAGGATGGCGAGTCTCACACACACATCTAAACCCACACACAGTGACGCAGATGAGGAGGTTTCTGACCGCCCCGTTTCTTCGGTTCACTGTTGCCAACTACACACCACTCTCTATCTCAGACACGCACACACACCACCACCACCGCGCTCCCCTACCTTCTGTTCGCTGTTGCCGGCCAGCTCCTCCTGCAGGTCTTTGGATTTGAGCTCCAGCTTGGTCCTCTGTTTAATCTGCTCCTGTCTCTCTGAGCTCAGCTGCTCCTTCTCCTCCTTCATGGCACTGATCTTAGACTTCTTCTCACGCACCACACGCTCCGTCTCCTACAATGGGAGGAAGAGGAGGCCATGAGAGGAATAGCACGTAGACTAGATGGACACTGACTGAAAAAAGCTGGTCAGGTTTGCATACACAAGAGCCCTAAGATAGAAACCTTTTTTTGTTTTACCCCCTTTTTCTCTTAAATTTCGTGATATCCAATTGCGATCCAATTACAATCTTGTCTCGTCGCTGCAACTCCCCAACGGGCTCGGGAGAGGTGAAGGTCGACTCATGCGTCCCCTTGAAACATGACCCGTCAAACCGCGCTTCTTAACACCAGCCCGCTTAACCCGGAAGCCAGTTGCACCAATGTGTCAGAGGAACCATCATTCAACTGATGACCAGCCTGCAGGCGCCCGGCCCGCCACAAGGAGTCGCTAGAGCACGATGAGCCCTCCCCCCGCCAAACCCTCCCCTAACCCAAACCCTCCCCTAGTCCTTTTCAGCACGGTTACAGGAACTGTGGTGGATGGATGCATAACCAGGCCAGCTCAGTACAGCTTGGCTCAGTAGTGTGAAAAGCTGATCATATCCATTTACACTCCAAGCCATTCTGTGCAAATACTGTATGCAGAATCACTTACCTCTACTTTGTCTCTGGCATCCTGCTGGGCATCTCTCAGATGTCTGGACTTGTCTCCACAGGTCTCTCTCTTGGAGGACAACTGAAAAAGGAAACAGAATTTAAAAAACAGTTAACTATGCAATCAAAAATATCAAATGCCATTTAAAAAAGGAAGAATTTGAAAGGCCAGACAACAAAAGCAAACCCCTACCAACTGAAAGTTACTTTTTGTTAGACATCCTTTGCCCATGATGAATACAATTTAATAGATATTTATTTCTCAACCCAAACTCCATAAACACATTTTGTTGATTTTTTAAATTCTTGTTACCTCGTCCAGCTTGGCGCGTGTCTCGTTGAGCTCCTGGTTATAGATAGTGTACTCCAGAGCCCTCCTCATCTTGTCCCACTTCTGGTACTGAGCCAGCTCCTCCTTCTCATCCTCCAGGGTCTGGAGACGCTCCTCAATGTACTTCAGCAGCTCATTGATCTTCTCTCTCTTACCCTCTGGGGGAAACACAAAAACAGTGCACCAGTATGTTATTTAGGTCTAGTTATATCTATAGCTGTGGTGGCCCAACCAAGGGCCATTTGTAATAGGAAAGGGAGATGCTTATTCTGGGAACTCAATTTATAGCTTTTCCTTGGAAAATAATTAGGAAATTGAAAGAGCAGCATTTATTTAGAAAGTTTGTGCGATAGGTCTGAAAGTCGACTGTTTCTTTCCGTAGATAACTGCACGCTTTGAATTTGTCTAAATCAAAGCCCATCTTAGGTAGTGAGTCAGAATACCTCTGCTTAGATCTGGTGACTGAATGCATGTGAACAGAGTCTTAGATGGTGTCATCGTAGACATATAGAGAGACTTTGATTCTTCTGTACCTGTTTCCTTCATGAGGGAGATGGACTCCTCCTTGCGCTCGTCGTACACCCTGGTTCCTGCCACCTCACGCAGCAGCTTCAGACGCTGGGAATCAGGGGCTGTAGCCATCTGGTTAATCTGGATACATGATAAAGAGAGGAAACACACATAAACGATACCCCTGTAGAACTTACGTAAAAAGTGATCTGGATACAGGATAAAGAGAGGAAACATATGAAAGGTATCATATGTATAAAGTTATATGGTTGATCTGGATACATAATGAATCAAATTTTAATTGTCACATACGCCGAATACAACAGGTATAGTAGCCCTTACAGTGAAATGCTTACTTACAATTTGTAAGTCGCTCTGGATAAGAGCGTCTGCTAAATGACTTAAATGTAAATGTACAAGGGGTGCAAATAGTCTGGGTAGCCATTTGAGAGAGGAAACATATTAAAGGTATTCTTTGTATAATTTATGTAGAAAGTTACATGGTTGTTCTGGACAAGGGAAAACATGTTACTTAAGATATGATATGGTATGATACGTTGGGTTGTATGAACAGATATAGTCAGCACAGTGGTGCAAAGAAACATGTTTGCAGCAAATAAACAATGAATGTTGCACAACGGAGCCTGTTTAGAGCATATGTTCATAGTGCTGTCTTACCTTCCCCTGCTTGACGATGTAGTAGGGGTTACTACGGGAGAAACCAGCACTCTCCAAGAGGTTCATGACATCATTTTTACTGGAACAAAATCAACATACATGATTGCTGATTACATGATGATTACATATTCAAACAGAGAGGCAATTTTCGATCGTTGCTCAGTCACAACAGACGTGTAGTCAACAGATACTTACGTCACCATCTTCTTGTCTAAGAAGTACTGGTCCTTCTTGGCGCCGATGACACGGCGGAGGGACACCTCCTCTTTGTCGATCTGGAGGGAGAGTGAATTTATTGACCAACGAACGGAGAGATATCAAACTAAACATGAGAGACTAAATAGTCAAAAGGTGACAATCATGTTTGGTGAGAATCTTACCGGCAACCTGTTGTCAGAATTGTCAAATATAATCTCCACAAAAGCTGAGATAACACGAGGACCAGTTCCCTCCTGCAGTGACAGGGAATAACATTGTTATAACAGTGTTATAGGGTTAACAACAGACTGAGGATTATATAATATCCATTACTGTTAGTATAACTTCCACTACTTACATGGAGCAAGGCCAGGCGCTGTTCGGGGCGAAGATGGCTGAACTCATCACTGAGCACAAACTGAATGGCTGAAAAACAAACATTTGTTTTTGTTATATACAGCAAATAAATGCATCACCATTTTTTTATATTCTTCTAATTTCATATGGTAGAAAACATCAGAAGAGGACAGGGGAGAGTGCGCACTTACCGTAGAAAAAGTTACTTTTTCCAGATCCATTTCTTCCCACTGTGAGAAAACAACATACAGGGAGGGAAATGTCAGTCAATCAATGGATGGAAAGGCAGCAGCCCATTGTTTCCTCTACCTACATCGTGATGTGTTGTTGATGACTAAAGATAGCTAGAGGTTTTGGGAGAAAGTAAACATTGCAGAATCTCACCGATGACATTGGACTTTGGACTGAAAGGATCCACCACAGTCTGGTCCCTGTAACTTCGGAACCCCTGGATGATGACCTGAGAGGTTAAGAAGGGAAGTGCAACTGCTATCACAAATCTGAAATGATCCATGCTTGCTAGTTACAGCACCATTGCATTGAATAAACGATTCAGACATCCACCAATAGTTTTTCACAGGATGTTGAAATTAGCTGCTAACAATTGCTAGCCAGCTAGCTTGTTAGCTATGTCAAAAGGCAAACTAATGTCATGCAAGCTAGATGGGGCAGTATCTTCCGAGCTAGCTTAGCTAATAACAAACAACGTTATCTGAATAGCTAGCTAATGTGACTACTTTATAAATGGCTTGCCCTGATAGCTAACTGGCAAGATAGTTAGCTGCCCTAACTAGTTACGTTAGCTGGATTGAAGAAAGTTACCACATATTGCTAGCTACTGTAACGTTAGCTAGCGACTAGCATCACTACTACTTGTACCTGTGCTAACTAGCCTACTGACAGACATGGTCCGAAATTATTTGCAATCCGGCACATGACAATTTTCGTAGATTACTTTTCCAAGTGCAGTATTGTAGACTATATCCAGCTAGCTACATGTAAATGTACAGTACTTCTTAGCTAAAGCTAGCTATCTGGCTAGGCCGCAAGCATCCTTTTCAGAGAGCGGGTCGTCGACATGGAGCTTGCGCCGCTAGTTTACCTGTTTGATGTACATGGTCGCCTAATCAGGAACTTTCCTCAGAAAGCGAAACAAACAACTTAAATAAATACCCCTTCTCCTTCAATAAAGGGAAGGTGGGCTTTTAAAGTGATTATTGTGAATATTTGTTCAAAATGCATGTATCCAAGTTTGTTGAAATATCCTGGCGAAAGAGAAACAACAAGGAAAATGGCGTCACGAGCGGGATGAAATGGAACAGTCAATAATGAGAAAAGAGGGGGAGCATAGATATTTAGATTAATGAATATTAGATACAATCGAAATATAAAATGTTACTCGTTTACCCGTTAAAATATCAATATATAAAGGATATGTATAAATGTGAACTTGATTCATACAAGTACATACAACATATTTATTATTAGTATTCTGTTTTATCACATCCCCATTATTTGTACTTGGTATGGTCCTCATGCGTGCGATTGTTGGGCGCCAAAGAGCTGACAGAGAAAGTATATTTTGGTACAGTATTTAAAACTGCAATACTGTATTTTGAAAAACTGTGTTTTCTTCGCCAAACGAAGGACTGAGGGAGGGATATTTAAATACGAGAGAGAAGAAACAGGCCACCCATTTTCATAATTGTTTCCTAAATGTGACACTGAATGATGTTCTATGATTTCCACTCAGAGTATATTTAAAAAAATTTAATATATATTTTTTTAACCTTAATTTAACTAGGCAAGTCTAAGCATGCATGGTCAACAATGCTTCTGTATCATTAATTAACTCAAAATTGCTACAATGTAGTCATCATAGACTAGTTTGGATCTCTCTCTTTTTAGGTCGCTGCAGGTGTCACTGTTGCCTAATGCTAATCTCTTGGCCTAGCCTACTACTGTATGGTTATGTATCCATTATCTTAATTATGCATATGTGTCAGAAGAGGCTGGTGGGAGGAGGTATAGGAGGATGGGCTCATTTTAATGGCTGGAATGGAATCAAAGGAATGGTATCAAACATGTTTGATTCCATTTATTCCATTCCTGTCATTTATTCCATGAGCCTGTCCTCCTATAACTCCCCCCACCAACTTCCACTGATTACTTTGTTACTGCGTTTGAAATACGGTTCAAATAAGGATTGTGATCGATCAATCAATCAAATTCATTTATAAAGCCCTTCTTACATCAGCTGATGTCACAAAGTGCTGTACAGAAACCCAGCCTAAAACCACAAACAGCAAGCAATGCAGGTGTAGAAGCACGGTGGCTAGGAACCAGGCTATGAGGGGTGGCCAGTCCTCTTCTGGCTGTGCCGGCTGGAGATTATAACAGAACATGGCCAAGATGTTCAAATGTTCATAGATGACCAGCAGGGTCAAATAATAATAATTACAGTTGGTTTTTTAGGGTGAAACAGGTCAGCACCTCAGGAGTAAATGTCAGTTGGCGCTTCATAGCCAATCATTCAGAGTATCTCTACCGCTCCTGCTGTCTCTAGAGAGTTGAAAACAGCAGGTCTGGGACAGGTAGCACATCCGGTGAACAGGTCAGGGTTCCATAGCTGCAGGCAGAACAGTTGAAACTGGAGCAGCAGCAGGGCCAGGTGGACTGGGGACAGCAAGGAGTCATCAGGCCAGGTAGTCCTGAGGCATGGTACTAGGGCTCAGGTCCTCTGAGAGAAAGAAAGAAAGAAAGAAAGAAAGAAAGAAAGAAAGAAAGAAAGAAAGAACGAAAGAAAGAGAATTAGAGAGCATACTTAAATTCACACAGGATACTGGATAAGACAGGAGAAATACTCCAGATATAACAGACTGACCCTAGTCCCCCGACACAAACAACTACAGCATAAATACTGGAGGCTGAAACAGGAGGGGTCGGGAGACACTGTGGCCCCGTCCGACGATACCCCCGGACAGGTCCAAACAGGCAGGATATAACCACACCCACTTTGCCAAAGCAAAGCCCCACACCATTAGAGGAATACCTTCAATCACCAACTTACCATCCTGAGACAAGGGCGAGTATAGCCCACAAAGATCTCCGCCAAAGCACAACCCAAGGGGGGGCGCCAACCCGGACAGGAAGATCACGTCAGTGACTCAACCCACTCAAGTGACGCACCCCTCCTAGGGACGGTTTATTGATTGGCAATATTTGATGTTGTATGTTGTGTTGTGCATGTTGCTGTGGCTAAAGACAGATTCCGGTGGCAGAAGATTGTTGTGGCCTATATGTCCCACCCGGGACTAAGAAAGGCTTAATAGCTGTAAGTAGTAGCACATGTTGCCCTGTGGAGGCTTGTGGGAGGAGCTATAGGAGGACTAAACACCTCCCTCTGCAACTGGATCCTGGACTTCCTGACGGGCCGCCCCCAGGTGGTAAGGGTAGGTAACAACACATCTGCCACGCTGATCCTCAACACTGGAGCCCCTCAGGGGTGCGTGCTCAGTCCCCTCCTGTACTCCCTGTTCACCCACGACTTCATGGCCAGGCACGACTCCAACACCATCATTAAGTTTGCAGACGATACAACAGTGGTAGGCCTGATCACTGACAACGACGAGACAGCCTATAGGGAGGAGGTCAGAGACCTGGCCGGGTGGTGCCAGAATAACAACCTATCCCTCAACGTAATCAAGACAAAGGAGATGATTGTGGACTACAGGAAAAGGAGGACCGAGCATGCCCCCATTCTCATCGACGAGGCTGTAGTGGAGCAGGTTGAGAGCTTCAAATTCCTTGGTGTCCACATCACCAACAAACTAGAATGGTCCAAACACACCAAGACAGTTGTGAAGAGGGCACGACAAAGCCTATTCCCCCTCAGAAAACTACAAAGATTTGGCATGGGTCCTCAGTTCCTCAAAAGGTTCTACAGCTGCAACATCGAGAGCATCCTGACTGGTTGCGTCACTGCCTGGTACGGCAACTGCTCATCCTCCGACCGCAAGGCACTACAGAGGGTAGTGCGTATGGTCCAGTACATCACTGGGGCTAAGTTGCCTGCCATCCAGGACCTCTATACCAGGCGGTGTCAGAGGAAGGCCCTAAAAATTGTCGAAGACTCCAGCCACCCCAGTCATAGACTGTTCTCTCTGCTACCGCATGGCAAACGGTATCCGAGCACCAAGTCTAGGACCAAAAGGCTTCTCAACAGCTTTTAACCCCAAGCCATAAGACTCCTGAACAGCTAATCAAATGGCTACCCGGACTATGCATTGTGTCCCGCCTGTTGTATTTGGCACACATGACAAATAAACTTTGATTTGATTTGACAGGCTCATTGTAATGGCTGGAATGGAAACCTGGTTTCCATATCCTTTACAATGAGCCTGTCCTTCTATAACTCCTCTCACCAGCCTCCTCCAATGTTTCCCTGTCTTATATACATATATATATATAAAACATGGCTTTATAGGGCCTCATATATATATCACAATTGTATTCATATAAGGTTCATATTTGAGAAAAAGAGAACATGAACACAAAGGTACTTTTTGGTGGAAACATTTATTGGCATCCACATTTGTATTTAGAAAAAACACAGACAATCAGACAGACAAGATGTATCAAATAAATTAGGTTAAAATGCCTTGATGCGGCATGTGAATAGGCAAAACATCACATTATCAACCTAAGGCATGTATTGCAGTAGTCTTTGTGGTTTCACGCTGCAGTTCAAAGTTCAAACAAAGACTGTAGTCTGAATTTCAGGGACTTTTCCCAACTTGAATGAAAAATCCCATATAGACGATCAACGCAATATCTTCTCTCAGTCATTGTTTCTGTATAGCCAGCCGTTCCACTTCATTACTGGCTTGTGCCAGCACCAGACAAATAGAGCATTTTATTTGTATTTTGTTATTGTTATTTTTCAAGTAATCTGAGACCTACTAAACAGTCACATCTTAAGGCAGTGCAGTTAAAGGGCTCAATTTAAAATGGCGGAGTGGAGGAGTCTGAAGAGGCATGGGGGTGAGGAAGGAGGTAGGGAGGGGGGCGAAAACTGTGGAAGGTTCAAAGTCAAAGTTATTGTTGTTGAATGTGAACTCTTTCGAACTCCCAAAGAAGGAGACCGTCTCTTTACCGATGCAACAGGGCGTGGCGGGTTCGGTGGCGGTTTCGGGGGTCGTTGCTGTGGTAATAGGTGTCGAAGACAGGACCTCAGACTCGAACTGCAGCAGCTGGCCCATGAAGCTGAAGTTGGGCGAGATGAGGGAGCGGCGCTGTTTGATGATGTCAAAGGCCTCTTCGAGCTGTAGCCGCTTGGTACTCATGATATAGGCCAGACAGATGGTCGGGGAGCGGGAGATGCCCGCCTCACAGTGCACCAAGACTCTACCCCCTGTCTGCTTCACACCATCTGGAGAGGAGACAAAACGGTAACATTTACGTTAATGACATGATAAACATGAGCTATAATACATTGTTACATTTGGTCAGAAATGAAGTATGGCCACATAGCCACTTACACTGTGTAACTCAAATATAGAAGAATTGAATAGGATAACTGCATCCTAGAATAGAACCACTCTGGCTAAATTCTCACTGGAAACGAGTGCTGTCAGAGCTATTTTAGTTTGTGAATGCAGAGATTGATTCCTGTTCTTCAGTGTCTAATCATCACCTGCCTCCCCACCCCTTCGCTCTTCCTCTCTTCTCGCCCACACAGAACCTATAAGAGCCCTGCTGCCACTCAGTCACCACTCTCCCATTAGAAACACACACTGCGGCAGGGCTGACTGACTCAGCCTGCACAGCTGCACACGAGACCATGTCTCTCTCTCTCCTACGTGCCTGTGGGGGAGCTGAGCAGTACTATACTAAGTTCACCACGGCTGGGAGAGGAGGGAACTTATTCTACTTCAGTATTACATGCACTTCCTCCACACTCTATCTGACACACACACACACCTAGATTATCTGTGTCACACACACATGTATGAGCCACAGGGGGGAACAGCCAGCGATGGTTTCTGACAGCTCCGATCCTGTGAAAACCAAATGAATGAATCATTAAGCTGCTCCCATCTGGAGTGCTGGGAGGCTTTCTGAGAGGCAGCTAGAGAGCCTGTGGGTGTTTTAATGACCCATCCTCTGGCTAATGGCACCCTATTCCCTACATATTGCACTACTTTTGACTGGGACCCATATGGCTCTGGTTAAATGTAGTGCACTATTTAGGGAATAGGGTGCCTAAAGATGTTTTTGACTGCTGTTTTTATCCTCTATTTCCAGCTAAATGGTTGGTTGACAGAAGAATATTCTACCTCCACCACATTCATCCAGAGGTTCAGGGAATTGGGATGTGTCTTCTTCATAAAGAGAAATAAGCCTATTGTTTTACATTTGGATGCAATGAGTGAATATCTGAACACTCCCTGTATATAGCTCCACATTGATCTGGTACTGGTACTCCCTGTATAAAGCTCCACATTGATCTGGTACTGGTACTCCCTGTATATAGCTCCACATTGATCTGGTACTGGTACTCCCTGTATATAGCTCCACATTGATCTGGTACTGGTACTCCCTGTATAAAGCTCCACATTGATCTAGTACTGGTACTCCCTGTATATAGCTCCACATTGATCCGGTACTGGTACTCCCTGTATATAGCTCCACATTGATCCGGTACTGGTACTCCCTGTATATAGCTCCACATTGATCTGGTACTGGTACTCCCTGTATATAGCTCCACATTGATCTGGTACTGGTACTCCCTGTATATAGCTCCACATTGATCTGGTACTGATACTCCCTGTATATAGCTCCACATTGATCTGGTACTGGTACTCCCTGTATATAGCTCCACATTGATCTGGTACTGGTACTCCCTGTATACAGCTCCACATTGATCTGGTACTGGTACTCCCTGTATATAGCTCCACATTGATCTGGTACTGGTACTCCCTGTATATAGCTCCACATTGATCTGGTACTGGTACTCCCTGTATATAGCTCCACGTTGATCTGGTACTGGTACTCCCTGTATATAGCTCCACACTGATCTGGTACTGGTACTCCCTGTATATAGCTCCACGTTGATCTGGTACTGGTACTCCCTGTATATAGCTCCACATTGATCTGGTACTGGTACTCCCTGTATATAGCTCCACATTGATCTGGTACTGGTACTCCCTGTATATAGCTCCACATTGATCTGGTACTGGTACTCCCTGTATATAGCTCCACATTGATCTGGTACTGATACTCCCTGTATATAGCTCCACATTGATCTGGTACTGGTACTCCCTGTATATAGCTCCACATTGATCTGGTACTGGTACTCCCTGTATATAGCTCCACATTGATCTGGTACTGATACTCCCTGTATAGCTCCACATTGATCTGGTACTGGTACTCCCTGTATATAGCTCCACATTGATCTGGTACTGATACTCCCTGTATATAGCTCCACATTGATCTGGTACTGATACTCCCTGTATATAGCTCCACATTGATCTGGTACTGATACTCCCTGTATATAGCTCCACATTGATCTGGTACTGATACTCCCTGTATATAGCTCCACATTGATCTGGTACTGATACTCCCTGTATATAGCTCCACATTGATCTGGTACTGGCACTCCCTGTATATAGCTCCATTCTTGTGTATTTTATTTGTATTCCTTTTGTGTTAGTTACTATTTCATTTTGTATAATTATTTTTCAAACTCTGCGTCGTTGGGAAAGGTTCGTAAGCAAGCATTTCACTGTACAGTATACACCAATTGTATTTGGTGCATGGGATAAATCCAGTTGGATTTTATTTAATTGAAGATAATGTTTTTTTCAAGGAGACATCCTCTGTGAAGATTCAGCCCTGGGCTGAGAAGGACACCTCTTTGTCTTACGAAATGCTTACAGGCTTTAGGCAAAGACGCTTAAATGTGGGGGCTTAAAACAAAGAAGAACAACAGCAACACCTCCACCATTGATACAGGTCAGGTGAGGCCTCCATGTTGGGTGAGAATGAGATTCAAGCTTGTCCTCGGCTGTGCCTGGATATTACATTTATAAATAGAAGTGCAGGCTGCTCAACATCTTTGTGAGCGCTATTATCCAACACTTCAAGCCTCTTTCTATCACACATTCACTCTCTGTTCCCTCAAGGCTCTGTCTCTGAACACATGCATCCTGGTTGAGTTCCTTTGGTACCAAACAGAAGAAAAACGACTGAAACACTACCTGAAGTTGACCAATAAATGCTTGTTTTCATTTTCTGTTGCGAAACATTTAGCTACGGTTTGCCCTAATGAATATGACCCAGATTAACAATAACTAAACAACCTTTGTGTACCTTTTTGTCTGCGAACACAGCCTCCCTCCTTCAAAAACCCTCCGCCCACCATTAGTGAGTAAGGCTAGCTAACAACATTTGTCACACTGACAAACTGACTGAGTGAACTGACCACACCCGGTAATAACCCGCAATAAGCCACTAGCCGAGATTAACTGTGAGCCGGGAGGCAATGACGGCATTGCAGAGAATCTCTTTTTAAACTTAAAATGGGGGGGATGAGGGAGAGGTGGAGGGAGGGGTAGGGGAGGGAGGGAGGGAGTGAGGAGAGGGGGACGGAGCACACAGAAGCTGTTCTCTGAATGAAGCCAATCTGGGGATTTGTGAAAGGAGAGAGAGAGAGAGAGAGAGAGAAATGGAAGGAAGGCAGATGAGGCTAACAGATTAGTGAGAGGTTGTTGCCTGTCCTCCTTTTAGATTGGCAGTGGGGGGGGGAGTGAAGCCATTAACTATTTTAATTGAGTTGCCCCATCCCCTCTGTTAATGGACTTGGAATCCTATCTTTTCCATGAGAGAAGAAGAAAAAAGAAAAGAGCAGAGAAGAGAAGAAATCTGAAAAAAAGGAGAAGAGGGCAGGAAAAAAGAGAGAACAAAATGTCCAGACCACGACACTCACCAATGAACTGGAAGGCCTCTTGGAAATGTGAGCTGATATCTGCTGTGACGTTGTCCTCCACCGGGATCCACTTGTAGTCGTAGTGGCCCTTGGAGGGCCTGGTGTCCCTCCTGGAGACATTCAGCAGGGCTGTGACTCCAAGGTCACTCAGATAGTCTTGCCTGGAGGCATGGTAGGCACTGCCCAGGTACAGGAAAGGAAGGATCTCCACCGGCTTGCCCTGAAGAGAGAGGGTAGATAATAAAGGGGGGGAGATATTAGACATAAGAACTGCAGAGTGTGTGAGACAAGATAGAGGGGAGACACAACAAAGTGATATTAAATCTGTGAGCGGTAGAGACAGAGTGTGGCAGAGATACAGTACATGACACACAGGGTTTCCTAAAGACACAACAATGGGGGGGGGGGTAGAGTTCAAATACAGATGTAGGATCTTAATTTGAGCCAGTTTTCTACAGCAGTAAAATAATCCTGCAGCAACAGGAAATATAAATTATTATGTGGATTATTATAAATTGACATTTTTGTAGGGGTTGATGCATTTTTCATAAGGGAAAATCAAATTTGAAATTTCAAAGTGGAAATTACAAACTTCAGAAACCTTTTTAAAACCTCAAATACACTACAAAGTTATTCTGCAACAGAGTAATCAAATTAAGATCCTACACCTTTAGTACATACATCAACGGAGATACTGAGAGGTATGTACGGTGCAAGACGCAATAGTACATTTTCTGTACTGTAAACAGATTGTGTTAGCCTATCATGATGGTGTAAGAGGTAGGGAAAAGGTCAGGGATGAAAAGGTTATAAAAGGACTTCTGATGTCAGCTGGGGGTCTCTGACTAGTGGCCATCTTCTCTTGATGACTGGGATGCAGTGAAGGTCAAAGCTAATATCAAGCGTGTGTCGGAGAGAATGTTGAATGGTGGAGGCCACTGTTTTGAGAATGGTCAGTAACATATCTGACTCCATAGACAAAATATTATCCTTATGAATGTACAGCTGTACATTTAAGATCAGCTAGACAATATGTGCCTTTTATAATCCTATGAGTAGGCTTTTTGTTTTTTATGTCTTTCCTTGAATGAAACTAAATGTGCTCTATCAAGTCCACAAATATCTCTGAACATACAGTACATTCGGCTATATAAATCTATTTTGAATTGCCAAGAAGACAGTATGACTAAACCGAGTACAGAACAGTCATTCTTATCTAACAGGGATATTCCACTCAGTCAAAAACCCTGCAGCCACAGCCTCAACCCCAGCCCAACCTAGGGGAAGTGGCTAGCCACCTAACCCTGAAAGAATAGGCAGCAGGCTAAAAAAGGAAGTTGTTTTCGTTTCCATACCTGATCGTAATCTGGTTTGAGGTTGGAGCCCAGTTTCTCACAGCATTGGGAGATACTCGGCCTGCATTTCCCGGTTTCGGTTCCGTTGTTCTGGACGACGCCAACGGGCTTCAGGACCTCAGTGCAAAGTTCAGGGTACTGGCCATGGAAGTTCTCAAACCCCCCTGGTAAATACACAGAACAATACAAAACACATTTAATATTTTAATGAAATTCAATAGCCTACAATTGAATGTATTCCATCAGGGGACATTTTAAAAGAAATTATTAAACACCCAAGACAGCTTTGTCGGGCTTGCCTAGTTAAATAAAGGTTAAATAAAACATTGAAAAAATGATCAAATGTTTATTTGTGCGTCATGAATGTCAGCAACTAGATTTAGGGCTCATACCAGGCTGTGAAAACGATGTGCTTATAATGGATTATAACGTCATATAACCTTATTCTAACGTCGTAATTCATCTGCGTTTGAATTAAAATAATCAATTTAGGTCTATGAGTACAAGGTGACAATCTGACAGACTTTAAATGAATGGTTCTGACACATAGTCGAAAGGAAGAGGTATAAATGTTCGAAACGAATGCTAGAAAATGTATGCTTTCCTTGTGAACATTCACACAGAACATTCTCAGAACAACCAGTCATGATGTTCTCGAGTTCTCACAAGCATTTCGCGCACTGACTCATCTGGACTACTTTGACGCACACATTACATTTATCTCTCGGAGAGCTCGACCGGAGAAGTGCATTGCTCAAATGGGAGGGTTGCTACAACACGGTCAAATAAAACAATGACTTTGCGTCATAGGTCATGGAAAACTATACCAAGGCCTTTTAAAAAAATGTGTTGATTTGAAGATATGAGGATATGGGTCACATACAGTTTTCTAAACAAAAAGGGAGGATGTTATAAGGCATATTGAATGTCAACCATTTCATGTTATCTCCAAAATATAGTTTTTATAATAGCATAATTTATTAGCATAGCCAAATCGGTTATAATAAACATTGTGTTCAAGTGGCTTCAGACAGAGAATTAGCCCTGGACACTTAGTGAAAAAGTTACCCAGACAAACTTATAATGGATTTAGAGTTTTATAGTCGAATGATTTCAGAATTTTGTAACAATTCTCACCTTTTAGGAAACAGATGTTTGTCCCACTCGCCAGATTATTGAGCGTGTTAATCACTATCTGTGCGATACTGTCCTTTTTCAGTTTCTGCCAGTGAGGAGCTCGGTCATCAAGAACTACCACTGCCGATATGCTCCCCTCTCGCAGCCGTAACAGGGCTTTCTCATCCGGGATGACAAACTGAAGAGGTACCGGCCCTCCTCTGGATCTCCGGACAACAACCGAGTTCAGGTTGGCATTGACAGAGCCTTTGATATTAGAGTTCGAGAACGAAAAATAAGGTCGACAGTCCACAATGAGAGAGGTTCCACATTCCTTCCTGATAATCTTCTTGAGGCGACGGCAATCTATGCTTGAGACTTTCATGTTTGCCTCTAACAGTGTGTTTTATTTTATAAGCAATTACTGTATACGGGCCGTCAGAGACGAGTAAACTGAACGCGCCCTAATGAACCTGGTAGTTGCTTAGATTTCCTCCAAAGGGATACGGTGGGATCGGTTTTATATCGACGGAACCTCCGGCTCGTGACATCACGAACCATATATGGACACCGACAAGAATGATCAAAAGAGAGCCTGCCCACACCGGAGTATTGACTACGTTCTAACCGTTCTAACCCCGCTCTGTCTGGGGTGAAGGGAATTTATGCCCTCAGTTTGACTTAACTATTACTCATGGCTATCCAAACGTTTCGTTCTCATTTTTATACTGCCCATCCTAGGAACCATAACAACAGCATTCTTCAAGGAAATAATATGAATGCCTCTCATATTTGAGTAGACATTAGATATTATCCGTGTTGTCATGAACTAACAATATCTGAAATGCCCCCTGCCCCAATAGAGACTAAAGGTAGACTATTGACTCTATACAATAGAAATACAATTTAGATTCGATTTCTATACTCTATACACCTGACCTCACCACCACCAGCCCACTGATAGCCTATAGGTCTATGAATCAGGAAACTAAATCAATGATTGACATAATAGTCTGAGAAAGAGAGAGGACTCTATTGGACTATGTAGCCTATTGACTAAAGCAAGGTAAACTTCTGTCTGTTATTGCATGTTTAGCCGGCTGTTTTAGGCAATATCTGCTGGTTGTAATCTCATTATGGGCTAATGGGGCTTAAATGTCATACTACTGGACTCATGCAATACTGTATGTTAGGCTATAGACAACAGTTAGATAGACTGTGCCATTGTGTATGTGTCTTAGAATGGGAATGGATAGATGTGAATAATGCTACAAGATAAGCAAGACAGTGAGTCTCTCTCTCTTTTACACTCTCTTCCTTTGTAGCCTGCCTATTTTTCTCTCTGTCAGACACACACAGAGACAGAGTGAGAGAGAGAGAGAGAGAGAATAAACAAAAACAAACAGAGAAAGAATGAGAGAAAAAAAGACTTCAATCTTCTCTGCTCCTTAGCTAGTCCAAAACGTGAGCTTGACGTAAGTGAAACAGGGATCCATGGTGCCAGGATAACAGGAAGGAAAAGAAGGTGGATGCCAGTGCATTAGTAGCAAAACAGACAGCAGGCAGTAAGGCAGTATTAGTAGCAGAACAGACAGCAGGCATTAAGGCAGTATTAGTAGCAGAACAGACAGCAGGCATTAAGGCAGTATTAGTAGCAAAACAGACAGCAGGCAGTAAGGCAGTATTAGTAGCAGAACAGACAGCAGGCAGTAAGGCAGTATTAGTAGCAGAACAGACAGCAGGCATTAAGGCAGTATTAGTAGCAAAACAGACAGCAGGCAGTAAGGCAGTATTAGTAGCAGAACAGACAGCAGGCAGTAAGGCAGTATTAGTAGCAGAACAGACAGCAGGCATTAAGGCAGTATTAGTAGCAAAACAGACAGCAGGCAGTAAGGCAGTATTAGTAGCAGAACAGACAGCAGGCAGTAAGGCAGTATTAGTAGCAGAACAGACAGCAGGCAGTAAGGCAGTATTAGTAGCAAAACAGACAGCAGGCAGTAAGGCAGTATTAGTAGCAGAACAGACAGCAGGCAGTAAGGCAGTATTAGTAGCAGAACAGACAGCAGGCAGTAAGGCAGTATTAGTAGCAAAACAGACAGCAGGCAGTAAGGCAGTATTAGTAGCAGAACAGACAGCAGGCATTAAGGCAGTATTAGTAGCAGAACAGACAGCAGGCAGTAAGGCAGTATTAGTAGCAGAACAGACAGCAGGCAGTAAGGCAGTATTAGTAGCAGAACAGACAGCAGGCAGTAAGGCAGTATTAGTAGCAGAACAGACAGCAGGCAGTAAGGCAGTATTAGAAGCAGAACATACAGCAGGCAGTAAGGCAGTATTAGTAGCAGAACAGACAGCAGGCAGTAAGGCAGTATTTGCTTAATCTTGGGCCGTGACATCACTTACTGAGGAGTGGGAAGCACTCACACCATCCACCATCCGTTTCTCTAGTCTTCGACACACACACACACGCACGCACACACGCACGTACGCACGCACCCACCCATGCCTCAGTGCACGTGCTGTAGCTAATATGGATTGCCTTGGTTTCATTCATGCCTCAGTGTAGTGTTGTAGTTAATATGTTTAGGATGTTGTCTGCAGACCATGCAGGCCTTAATCCTTCTTACAGGGAGGTCTTTTGTGAATGACTGATACACTAAATGTAATGTACTGAAGCTACAGACAGTATGACAGTGATAACCGTTTAGGCCTAGTGTTAATTGATTGAATACTTTATTGTCCCTTTAGCTGACATTTTTCTGGAAACATACTGCAGCTCCTTGCACACACATACACAAAATCCAAAATACAGGACATACTTCACTTATGTACAACACATATGTCAGGACATACTTCACTTATGTACAACACATATGTCAGGACATACTTCACTTATGTACAACACATATGTCAGGACATACTTCACTTATGTACAACACATATGTCAGGACATACTTCACTTATGTACAACACATATGTCAGGACATACTTCACTTATGTACAACACATATATCAGGACATACGGGAAGCAGACGTTGGTTCAAATAGTATTTGTTTTCTCTAACACTTAAGCTTTGTTTGATTAGGCATGCCTGCATGGAGCATTGTCACTCCAGACAGGCTCAATGACATGTCAATGTCCCGACAAACAATATTCCATGAAAATGCACTGGGTTTCTGGGTAACTTGGTTGAGATTTCAATCAATGTAACCAAATCATTCGTCTCACATGGTCTCTCTTCCTCTGAATTTGTTCAAGCTACGGATGTTTATTTATTTACAGGAGAGTAAACAATCACTTCTCTCTCTGGAGTGGTAGTATGTGTAGCCTACGCATCAAGTGACTTCCTGAAAGAATATAGCAACACACACATACATTTTTACACACACACACACACACACACACACGCACACTCACACACTTACATACACAGTGGTGGTATGTAGCCTATGCATCCAGTGGCTTCCTCTTTCCTCTTTTTGTTTTTAAAAATCCGACGCGTTTCGGCTGCATGGCCTTCGTCGTGGATTTTTAGAAACATTGTTTCTATTGAACATGCCATACTAATAAAGGCATTTTAATCAATTATATGAAGAGTGCCTTGGTCCTCCTTTCTTTTTGATGACCAACTCACCCCTTTTACCAAAGAGCACCTTCTGTCTACCAACATTTACTATTGTGTACCTTAGTAGCGCTTCCCTTCCTCCTCTTTCTACTAGTTAAGAACTATAGATACTTCCATCATGGGGTTTATAAAAAGATTCCCACACCATGGCCGCCACATAGACAGGTCCCTGTGCAACACACAGGTGCTTCCTGGTTCTCTGACAACCCATCAAATTCCTGTGGCAAAACACCATTTCCCCCAATAAGAACACACGATTACTCACCTCAGCTGACTGTTGGACAATGTGTGTTCTAAAGGATTGTTCCCAAAATGGTAATGTGTTGCTGATGTTGGGGATTTCACAATCCAGGGGCCGACTGGTCATAGGGCAGTTTGGGCAAAGGCCAGATGGGCTGGTCCATTTGGGCTGTCTGTGTGGGATTTCTTTGTAAAAAAAACTATCATACAGATGTAGGATTTTAATTTGATCACTCTTTTGTTGCTGAGAATTTTCCTGCACAGCAGAAAATGAAAACTCGTAATGTATTCAAGGTTTAATAAGGCTACTAAAGTTTGTAGTTTCCATTTGAAAATATCAGACTTGATTTACCCTAATGAAAAATGTATCAACCCCTACAAAAAATGTCCATTAATTATAATCCACATAATAATTCACATTTCCTGTTGCTGCATGATTATTTCCCTGCGGTAGAAAACTGGCTCAAATTAAGATCCTACATCTGTAATTTGTCTAACAACGTGGGCCCTGAGCGGGGGCTGTATTAGAAATGTCCGGCCCAATTCCTGGCCCATTCCGTCCATGTCACAATGATAACACTATGGGCTATGGAATGTCTACCTAAATTCCTCTCAATATCTCAATTTCTCATTGCCAGGAATACTGGTAGTAATTCAGAGGAATGTTGGTTACATACTTTAGCAGTGGGGGTTAATGGTCACACACTGGGCACAGACATCAGTTCAACGTCTAGTTTTGATTTACTGGTGGGAGACGCTATAGGAGGAAGGGCTAATTGTAATGGAATAAATGGAACAGTATCAAACATCAAACATATGGAAACCACGTTTGACTCCGTTCCATTGATACTATTCCGGCCATTACAACAAGCCCTTCCTCCTTTAGCTCCACTGTTGTCAACTAACTCGAATGCAACGTTAAATCAACATAACATTTCACCATCTCATCAGACCTAGGTTAAAAGTTGGGTGAAAAAAAGACGAAATGCCCACACGTTGATGACTGATTGATTACATTTGATTTCCACATTGATTCGGGAGAATTGACGTGGAAACAATGTTGATTCAACCAGTTTTTGCACAGTGGGCAGTGACATACAACCAAGAGAGAACAAAGGGAGTGTGACTCTAAGGACAACTACAGTTATGAAGACAATGGTTTCATCCCAAATAGCACCATTTTCCCATTAATGTGCACTACTTTTGACCAGGGCCCATACGGAATAGGGTGCCATTTGGGACAAAGCCAGCGTCTGCATTTTTCAAGACATGGTATATGAGAGTGCAGTGACATACCCGATGGGTTGGACGATACCTTTCTCATCAATCATCTTGAAAAAAACATATACTTAAAAACAGGAAGTTTTCTCTCGGAGGACCTGAGCCCTAGGACCATGCCTCGGGACTACCTGGCATGATGACTCCTTGCTGTCCCCAGTCCACCTGGCCATGCTGCTGCTCCAGTTTCAACTGTTCTGCCTGCGGCTACGGAACCCTGACCTGTTCACCGGATGTGCTTGTTGCACCCTCGACAACTACTATGATTATTATTATTTGACCATGCTGGTCATTTATGAACATTTTAACATCTTGACCATGTTCTGTTATAATATCCACCCGGCACAGCCAGAAGAGGACTGGCCACCCCTCATAGCCTGGTTCCTCTCTAGGTTTCTTCCTAGGTTTTTGGCCTTTCTAGGGAGTTTTTCCTAGGGAGTTTTTCCTAGCCACCGTGCTTCTTTCACATGCATTGCTTGCTGTTTGGGGTTTTAGGCTGGGTTTCTGTACAGCACTTTGAGATTTCAGCTTATATACGAAGGGCTATATAAATAAATTTGATTTGATTTGATTTGATTCACGCCCTGACCTGAGAGAGACGTTTTATTTCTCTATTTTGTTAGGTCAGGGTGTGGGCAGTCTATGTGATATATTTCTTTGTTGTCTTTTTCTTTAACTGGCCTAGTATGGTTTCCAATCAGAGGCAGCTGTCTATCGTTGTCTCTGATTGGGAATCATACTTAGGCAGCCCTTTTTCCCTCCTTCAGTGTGGGATCTTGTTGGTGCAGTTTGAGGCCGTATGGCGGAGAGTGATGCTGGCGCTGGAGATGGGTGTGTGAGGAGGTGGGTCTGGGCAGGTGTGATGTCGTTGTTTGTGTATGTCTTGTCTTGTATCGTTTAAAAAATAAAATAAATAAATAATACAATCTTACAAAAAAGGGAATAGAGTGCAATTCGGGACGCAGACACTGACTGCTGTACAATGTGTGTTCCAAATGAATCCTTCCAAAAATGGTAATGTATTGCTGATGGGGATTTTGCAATCATAACAAGGAATTTCTTCCCAATCTGGTAGTGGTCCCTAGGAATTCCGGTAATTTTCTCTTTATCTTGATTTGAATGCCCTTTAACAATAGCTATTCTAAGGAATGTTGATAGTAGTTCCAAGGAACGTTTGTATACATTCTTTAAGAGGGGTTGGTCGTGACTAACAATGTGGATTAATGGGGAGCCATTTTTATGACTACAGTAACTAGTATGGAGACATCGACTGTTGTACAATATGTTCAAACTGACCCCTTCCGAGCTAATAATACAATGTTTATAGTGGGAATTTCTCAACAACTAACAATTCTGATAATAATACTACCATGGAATGAAGGGTTTTATACTTTATAAAGTGATGGTTTGCTACCCAAGAAAGGGAGTCACTCTTATGAGTAACAACAGGTTCAGAATAGCACAACAAACTGGAAATAAAAGAAGAACATACAAGATATCATAACAGATGAAAACACACACACACACACACACACCAGAAACTTGACTGACTCATCCTAGATTCCACCCACTGCTCCTCCCGTGTCACAAGAGAGCCACGAGAGAGAGAGAGAGAGACGGGGATAGAGGAGAAGAAGAAAATAAAGTCTCATCTTTATCCACCTCTGTTGTTCAGAAATTTCAGAAAGAAAGTCTGCTCTGTGAAAATAGAAATAGCAGGGGCCTCAGGTGGCGACAGATTTCCTGTTAACATTATCAGCCCTCTGCATCATTATTTTCTGTCAACATTATCAGCCGACGCGTCACTATTTTCTGTCAACATTATCAGCTAGTTTAAAAAAAATCATTTTGCAGTGCAGCAGACTCAACTCTCCAGTACATCTGTTAATAATGACGGTATCCTTAAATGGCCCAAAGAAAAGTGAAAGCGTGGTATTGATGGATTGAAATACCCTGTCCCTATTTCCTCTTTGATCAGAAGAGAAAGTAAATACTTTGGTAGTTCTCTACACTATGTTGTGTGTCTTTGTGGTGTACTAGTGCCATAACCACAACAGAGGCATCACTGACACTGCTACTTTGGTGCTTAGTCAGTTCTCTGTCAACTTCCGCTTTTAGTCAGAGGCTGCGTTCTAAATGGCATCCTATTCCCTACATAGTGCACTACTTTTAATCAGAGCCCTATGGGATCCCTAGAGTAGTGCACTATATGGGGAATAGGGTGCCATTTCAGACTTTACAGGGCAAACTGAGGGGAAATTTGAAAACCACTCCGAGCTGTGAGAATTCTACAAAGACTTGACAGACATTGGAAACTGTCTGAACTATCACCCTTTGTCTTGCTGCCATATGTCAATATATCCTCTCCAATATACAGAACAATATTACTCCTCCAAAGCTACGGTCCTCTTTCTACAAAGTGTGTGTATATCTCAGTGTATATTGTATATATATGTATATATACTGTACATGAATACAAAGTATTAAACATTATGATTGCAGAGTAAAAAACTCCACCCTGAAAGCATGTCTTCCACCCCTTTCCCACCCCCCTAGCAACTAGGGTTGCTTGTCAGTCACACCCCTCCAAACCCCCACATCTCTATCTGCCCGCCCATCACCCTACCCTCCCAGAAATATACATATAAGCCGTCTTACAGCAAAAGGAAACAGACAGATGAATAGACTTGGTGAGTGGATGGAGCAGTGGTGAGGCGCTAGCCGAGATTGAGTTTGCCTCATACTGAAGTCCTCAATGCAGCTTCTAGGAGGAAATCAATATAGGTTTAAGCTCCATGGTATAAGTCAGTCTGGATCAATGTCCTAAATGACACCCTATTCCCTATATTGTGCACTGCTTTTGACTAAGAGCCCAATGGGCCCTGGGAGAAAGCAGTGCACACTACATAAGGAATAGGGTGCCATTTGGGACTCAAGCCTATGGATCATAATGGACTGTCAGCCCCTGCATCCATAGCTCCATCCATGAATTTTACAGTGGCTGGTGGTTCAATTCTTTATCCCCATCTTTCAGCTTTATTGGACTGTCATTTTGTTGTTTTTCAAATAACGGAGTGGGCCTTTAATGCTACTTCAAGGAGGAATTATGAATAGAGTTTTAAGTCCCTAGTATGAGTCAGACGAGCTAGGCTCATAAACTTCAGAGCACAGTGCAAATAATCTAATCCGTGCCTGCATTGAGGAAGACTATACGTAATGTAGAGACAGTATCTGAAAGAACTGGGTTTCAGTTAGCTACCAAGAAAAGGATGGAGGGCAAACTTAGTGGAAGCAGTGAGTGACATTGTGAAAAAGTCATTCAAATACTGACATTGGTTATTTCTTTGTCAGTGTGTTGTCATCATTTCAAGAGGACACTGAGACAAGAAAGACCCATATACTGTCGGCCATCTATTGCAATAGAGGGGTCTGCTGTAGAGGTTTTCAATTGAACACACGACTTGCACCAAGAGTATCCTTTATTTTGTTGTTGTTGTTGTGACCTATTTATTTAGTTAGCGACATTCATCATCTCACAGAAACGTTGGTGTGAAAAGCGGTCAGCCGCTGAAAATAACAACCTTCAACTTTTCTGGAACATTTCCTGAAGATTGGAGAGAAGGGCAAGCCAGCCTTTGTTGTTGGAGGAAGTACATTCCCTTACCAGCTCAAAAACATTCCACTAAACAATTGGACATTTGTGTTGTGCCATGCGATTGTGTGTGATGTGTGAAAGTGTGTACAGAGGGGGAGAGGATTGAATATGAACTATAAATCATTTGGTGACTGCAAGAACCTCTGTAAGCGTCTTAGGGAAAATAAGGAAGTAAAGAAAGGGATTTTACCTGTACCCAAACCATCGTTCTACACAACTTCACAACAACAGAAGCTATTATTAATACAAAATGGCCGACGCTTGAAGGAAACACAGGGTCCAGTGGAGGGAAACCATGTCAGAGATCACCAACAGCACAGATGCAACAGAGATAAAGAGGTTCTATTAAAGAATCGGAACAAAATAATCTCCCTCTCTCTCTCTCTCTCTCTCTCTCTCTCTCTCCCTCTCCCTCTCTCTCTCTCTCTTTCTCTCTCTCTCTCTATCCTGTGTCAGGGAGGGATGGATGTGTCATTCCCTCTGCCTTATCCCTCTCTCTTATCCTGCCATCTCTCTCTCTCTGACTCTATCCCTCTACTCTCTGTGTCATCCCCCTCCACCCCTCTTCCATCCCTGCAGCTCTGCCCCTCCCTCCCTCCCTCCCTCCCTCCCTCCCTCCCTCTCTTCACCTGTGTGGGAGGCAGAAAGCCAAATCCACTCAGCCGGAATTAAAGGCAGCAGGACCACAGATTGCACCGGTCTACTCCTACCTCCCTAATCACACATAGACAGACAGCTCCACTCACCCAGAGAAGGGAGGGAGGGATGGAGGGGAGGTGGAGGTGGGGGGTTGGAGCACATCCACGTCATAGGAAGAGTTTCTCCGGACCCCCCCCCCCCACACACACACACGCACGCGCACACACACACACTCTCTGTCGTCATCAGGAGCAGGTGTTGGAGTGTACGAGAAATGGATTTGTAATTTGTGGCAGGCTTGACATAGCATGAGACAAACACAAAAGACAGATCCTATCTGGGTAACACCTACAGTACCGTCATTACGTCATAGAAACATATATTTGTGTTCCCTCGACCCTTTTACTTTTAAAGAGGAATAAGAACAGTAAACGGTTTCCATTAGTGTTTTAATCGCTAGGTTTTTGTGCTGGGTGTACAGTAGCTTCAATGCTATATTTAAAATGTCATTATAAACTGGGTGGTTTGAGCCCTGAATGCTGAGTGGCTGGAAGCCGTGGTATATCAGACAGTATACCACAGGTATGACAAAACACTTATTTTTACTGCTCTAATTACGTTGTTAACCAGTTTATAATAGCAATAAGGCACCTCTGGGGTTTGTGATATATGGCCAATATACCACTAAGGGCTGTGTCCAGGCAAGACACAACACGGAGATATACAACACCTCCTCGGGCCTTATTGCTTCATTATAACAGTCAAGTCAAATTACACTTGATATTCTGACAGACAGAAGTCATGAGTTTTGGGGGGATTTATCTGAAGTAGGATGTCACACAGACAGAAGTCATGAATTAGGGGGGGGGATTTATCTGAAGTAGGATGTCACACAGACAGAAGTCATGAGTTTTGGGGGGATTTATCTGAAGTAGGATGTCACACAGACAGAAGTCATGAGTTTTGGGGGGATTTATCAAAAGTAGGATGTCACACAGACAGAATGGAATTGATGCCCCCCTACTGAAACCACCACAACAAACCTTCTGTCTGATCTGACTCAGAAATAACACTGTTTCCAATTTACGTAAGAAACCACAACGGTTAGGCCATGTAACTATCAGGGGGTGAAGAAGTATGCAATCATCAAAGTGCTATACACCACATACAGTAAGTCTTGAACAATGACATGTAGCTGCCACTGTGGGAGTTTTAAATGAGACATAGGCCTACAGTTGGCTGTCTAGGGGATGAGTTGACAGGTGGGTTGGCAGACAGCTGGGGGTTTTGACATTCTTTCTCTCTCTCGCTCTCTCTCTCGCTCTTCCTCTCTCTCTCTCTCTCTCTTGCTCTCTCTTCTATACCATCCTTCCTTTAACGTTGTCTCTTGAGGCTGGCGATGGAGCCGAAGTGAGTGACTCATACTGTCTGTAGCCACCATCTAACTTCCCTTTTTTAGTGTATATGTGTGTGTATGAGTGTGTGTGTATGTGTGTGTGTGTGTATGTGTGTGTGTGTGTGTGTGTGTGTGTGTGTGTGTGTGTGTGTGTGTGTGTGTGTGTTTATGTGTGCTTAAGGGGGGGGGGGTGACTGTCTTTTCCTCTTCCCCATTGGGTAGGGAGAGAAATATGAGAGGGAGGGCTGTGGTGGGACAGTTGTGGAGGAGGGAGGAAGGTGACACATCCTATAGCTTCGAGGCATCAGAGTTGCAATCTACTGTAGAGATAGAGTTCTGTCCTACTATCCAGGTCTATGCTCAAACAGTTCGAGCTACTACTTTTAAAAATACATCTCTCCAGAAATAAGTCTCTCACTATTGCCGCTTGTTATAGACCCCCCTCAGCTCCCAGCTGTGCCCTGGACATCATATGTGAATTAATTGCCCCCCATCTATCGTCAGAGTTCGTACTGTTTGGTGACCTAAACTGGGATATGCTTAACACAATCTAAGCTAGATGCCCTCAATCTCACACAAATTATCAAGGAACCTACCAGGTACAACCCCAAATCTGTAAACATGGGCACCCTCATAGATATCATCCTGACCGACTTGCCCTCTAAATACACGTCTGCTGTTTTCAACCAGGATCTCAGCGATCACTGCCTCATTGCCTGCGTCCGCTATGGGTCCGCGGTAAAACGACCACCCCTCATCACAGTCAAACACTCCTTAAAACACTTTAGCGAGCAGGCCTTTCTAATCGACCTGGCCCGGGTATCTTGGAAGGATATTGACCTCATCCCGTCAGTAGAGGATGCCTGGTTGTTCTTCAAAAGTGCCTTCCTCACCATCTTAAATAAGCATGCCCCTTTCAAAAAATGTAGAACTAAGAACAGATATAGCCCTTGGTTCACTCCAGACTTGACTGCCCTTGACCAGCACAAAAACATCCTGTGGTGCACTGCACTAGCTTCGAATAGTCCCCGCGATATGCAACTTTTCAGGGAAGTCAGGAACCAATATATACAGTCAGTTAGGAAAGCAAAGGCTAGCTTTTTCAAACAGAAATTTGCTTCCTGCAGCACTAATTCCAAAACGTTTTGGGTTACTGTAAAGTCCATGGAGAATAAGAGCACCTCCTCCCAGTTGCCCACTGCACTGAGGCTAGGAAACACTGTCACCACCGATAAATCCACGATAATCGAGAATTTCAATAAGCATTTCTCTATGGCTGGCCACAATTTCCACCTGGCAACCCCAACCCGGCCAACAGCTCTGTACCCCACGCAGCAACTGGACTCTGTCAATCACCGTTTCTCTAATGACTGCCTCGCCTGGTTCACTAACTACTTCTCTGATAGAGTTCAGTGTGTCAAATCGGAGGGCCTGTTGTCCGGACCTCTGGCAGTCTCTATGGAGGTGCCACAGGGTTCAATTCTCGGGCCGACTCTTTTCTCTGTATATATCAACAATGTCGTTCTTGCTGCGGGTGATTCTTTGATCCACATCTACGCAGACGACACTATTCCGTATACATCGGGTCCTTCTTTGGACACTGTGTTAACAAACCTCCAAACGAGCTTCAATGCCATACAACTCTCCTTCCATGGCCTCCAACTGCTCTTACGGTTCTGACTTAGAATATGTGGACAACTATAAGTACCTAGGTGTCTGGCTAGACTGTAAACTCTCCTTCCAGACTCATATTAAGCATCTCCAATCCAAAATTAAATCTAGAATCGGCTTCCTATTTTGCAACAAAGCCTCCTTCACTCATGCTGCCAAACATACCCTCGTAAAACTGACTATCCTGCCAATCCTTGACTTCGGCGATGTCATTTACAAATTAGTCTCCAACACTCTACTCAGCAAATTGGATGCAGTCTATCACAGTGCCATCCTTTTTGTCACCAAAGCCCCATATACTACCCACCATTGCTACCTGTATTCTCTCGTTGGCTGGTCCTCGCTTCATATTCGCCGCCAAACCCACTGGCTCCAGGTCATTTCTAAGTCTTTGCTAGGTAAAGCTCCGCCTTATCTCAGCTCATTGGTCACCATAGCAACACCCACCCATAGCACACGCTCCAGCAGGTATATTTCACTGTTCATCCCCAAAGCCAACACCTCATTTGGCCGCCTTTCCTTCCAGTTCTCTGCTGCCAATGACTGGAACGAATTGCAAAAATCACTGAAGTTGGAGACTTATATCTCCCTCACTAACTTCAAGCATTGACTGTCAGAGCAGCTTACTGATTGCTGCAGCTGTACACAGCCCATCTGTAAATAGCCCATCCAACAAACTACCTACCTCATCCCCCCAAAAAAAATTTTCTGCTCTTTTGCACACCAGTATTTCTACTTGCACATCCTCAGCTGCACATCTATCACTCCAGTGTTAATTGCGAAATTGTAATTATTTCACCACTATGGCCTATTTATTGCCTTACCTCCTTACTTCATTTGCACACACTGCATACAGATTTTCTATTGTGTTATTGAATGTATGTTTGTTTATCCCATGTGTAACTCTGTGTTGTTGTTTTTGTCGCACTGCTTTGCTTTATCTTGGCCAGGTCGCAGTTGTAAAATAACCTGTTCTCATCTGACCTACCTGGTTAAATTAAGGTGAAATAAACTACTACTTTTAGTAGTAGAAATAAACTACTAGGTGAAATAAACTACTACTTTTCCCCTCCTGCCCTGTCTCCCCCTCCCCCTTACCTTCTCACACAGCTATCAAACACTCAACACTGTATATAACCATAATATGACATTTGAAATGTCTCTATTCTTTTTGAACTTTTGTGAGTGTAATGTGTACTGTTCATTTTATATAGTTTATTTGACTTTTGTTTATTATGTATTTCACTTGCTTTGGCAATGTAAACGTATGTTTCCCATGCCAATAAAGCACTTTGAATTGAATTGAGAGAATAATTTGACCGTGCCTAACCCACTACCTTGACTAGTGAAGACTGATTCTGCCTGATAAGTGACTGGCTGTGCTGCTAAGAAAAGGAATTGTTTTCACTACCAGACAATCAGTGACAACAACCTCAGGAGATAGAGAGGTAGCTATCTAAACTCCTCTTTAAACCTCAGGAGATAGAGAGGTAGCTATCTAAACTCCTCTTTAAACCTCAGGAGATAGAGAGGTAGCTATCTAAACTCCTCTTTAAACCTCAGGAGATAGAGAGGTAGCTATCTAAACTCCTCTTTAAACCTCAGGAGATAGAGAGGTAGCTATCTAAACTCCTCTTTAAACCTCAGGAGATAGAGAGGTAGCTATCTAAACTCCTCTTTAAACCTCAGGAGATAGAGCGGTAGCTATCTAAACTCCTCTTTAAACCTCAGGAGATAGAGCGGTAGCTATCTAAACTCCTCTTTAAACCTCAGGAGATAGAGAGGTAGCTATCTAAACTCCTCTTTAAACCTCAGGAGATAGAGAGGTAGCTATCTAAACTCCTCTTTAAACCTCAGGAGATAGAGAGGTAGCTATCTAAACTCCTCTTTAAACCTCAGGAGATAGAGCGGTAGCTATCTAAACTCCTCTTTAAACCTCAGGAGATAGAGAGGTAGCTATCTAAACTCCTCTTTAAACCTCAGGAGATAGAGAGGTAGCTATCTAAACTCCTCTTTAAACCTCAGGAGATAGAGCGGTAGCTATCTAAACTCCTCTTTAAACCTCAGGAGATAGAGCGGTAGCTATCTAAACTCCTCTTTAAACCTCAGGAGATAGAGCGGTAGCTATCTAAACTCCTCTTTAAACCTCAGGAGATAGAGCGGTAGCTATCTAAACTCCTCTTTAAACCTCAGGAGACAGAGAGGTAGCTATCTAAACTCCTCTTTAAACCTCAGGAGATAGAGAGGTAGCTATCTAAACTCCTCTTTAAACCTCAGGAGATAGAGAGGTAGCTATCTAAACTCCTCTTTAAACCTCAGGAGATAGAGAGGTAGCTATCTAAACTCCTCTTTAAACCTAGGAGATAGAGAGGTAGCTATCTAAACTCCTCTTTAAACCTCAGGAGATAGAGAGGTAGCTATCTAAACTCCTCTTTAAACCTCAGGAGATAGAGAGGTAGCTATCTAAACTCCTCTTTAAAACTCAGGAGATAGAGAGGTAGCTATCTAAACTCTTCTTTAAAGATCAGGAGATAGCTACCTCTCTATCTAAACTCCTCTTTAAACCTAGGAGATAGAGAGGTAGCTATCTAAACTCCTCTTTAAACCTCAGGAGATAGAGAGGTAGCTATCTAAACTCCTCTTTAAACCTCAGGAGGGGATAGAGAGGTAGCTATCTAAACTCCTCTTTAAACCTAGGAGATAGAGAGGTAGCTATCTAAACTCCTCTTTAAACCTCAGGAGATAGAGAGGTAGCTATCTAAACTCCTCTTTAAACCTCAGGAGATAGAGAGGTAGCTATCTAAACTCCTCTTTAAACCTAGGAGATAGAGAGGTAGCTATCTAAACTCCTCTTTAAACCCCAGGAGATAGAGAGGTAGCTATCTAAACTCCTCTTTAAACCTCAGGAGATAGAGAGGTAGCTATCTAAACTCCTCTTTAAACCTCAGGAGGGGATAGAGAGGTAGCTATCTAAACTCCTCTTTAAACCTCAGGAGATAGAGAGGTAGCTATCTAAACTCCTCTTTAAAGATCAGGAGATAGCTACCTCTCTATCTAAACTCCTCTTTAAACCTAGGAGATAGAGAGGTAGCTATCTAAACTCCTCTTTAAACCTCAGGAGATAGAGAGGTAGCTATCTAAACTCCTCTTTAAAGATCAGGAGATAGCTACCTCTCTATCTAAACTCCTCTTTAAACCTAGGAGATAGCTACCTCTCTATCTAAACTCCTCTTTAAATTATGAATCATAATGAGGAGGATAAATAATGGAAATCTAAATTTTCAGGATCCTTATTTTTACCGTGGGTGCCAGTCTGTTGGTCGTGATTGCTTATAGGTTCAAACCTTCTGGGTTCAAATCCAGGTTTCATGCATGTCACAAGACTGTGTTAACCTGCTGAGCTAAAGCCCTATGCATTACTAAGCAGGCAGTAATCGAACAGGCAGGAACTCTCCCAGACAGTCTGTCCTTTTCTAGTCTCAACTTCTCAGTTACCGGTGCTTTACTAGCATAATCATCATATAATGGAAACTATGGTAGCAGAAATCACAACAGAAAAACTCCCATTATAAGAGTGTCTCCCTTTTTCTCTGATCACATATAATTCAAAGGAAATGTGAATTGTTATGTGGATTATAAATAATGGACATTTTTTGTAGCAGTTGAGACATTTATTTGTTAGGGGAAATCAATTCTGACATTTTAAAGTGAATATTTGAAACGGCAGAAGCCTTTTTGAATCTCAAAATTCTCAACCACAAAAGAGTGATCAAATTAAGATCTTACATCTGTAATCTGTTCCTTTGGTGACTCATGGATTTGAGTCAGGGAGGCAGAGACAAATCAGAGGCAGAGGACGCATATGTGTGTGTGTGTGTGTGTGTGTTTGTGTGTGCGAGTGTGTGTGCGAGTGCACGGTTGTGTGTATATGCGCATGTGTGTGTGTACCCTTACACCACTAAGCCTGTGCGCTATCATCTGTGAGAAAATACCATTAATCGGCAGGGTAGGAGGGTAGCAGACAGCATTAGACACATGTGGGTCAGACAGGCTGGGAGAGAGAGCCTGAGCAAAAATACACCAATGGAGCAGTAGTGCACATTATAAATCTGTGGAAGTCTGAACCATAGAATCACAATTAGAATGCTATGTGAGTCTAATTTTGGCTAGCTAAAGGATACACCAAAACTGTAGAACAAATACAAGTATAAGTGGACTTCATGGAATCAGATCAGCTGTCAAAGTTTCTACAGTTACTCAAAGCATCAGTTCAATAAAATCCGCCCTGCCTCCCAGAGAGAGAACAAGAACTGTCCTTTCTTTCAACCCACTATTTTTATGACAGATGATCAAAACGAAACGGTATGACTCAACCAACTCAACCACCTCAAACTGTATTTCAAACCTGAAAAACCTGAATCATATATGTAACAATAGGTCTGTCTGGAGGAAGTCCACAGGAAGTTTCTGCAATATACCCTGGGCAATCACGGATGTTTCTAGCCGACGTACTGTAGTAATTCAGAGAATACCATCTAATTGGTTCCTTTGTTCCTGTAAAGATTATTGCCTTCTCTGACATTAATGAGTAATTAAGGTGTAGAGACAGTAGTGATTTCTCATTCATATAATTAGGGCCTTTCCTAAAGCTGATTGGGAAAATCTCTGGGCCTGAATTTTGCCCCAAAAGAATGGTGTTGGGAATGTACAGATGTCTCATTTGTTTTCTGTATGTTGTGATGGAGTTGGAAATGTATATATCCAATATAAAAGTATTTTCCTATATGCAAATCTCACAGCATTGACCTTAAAAGGCCCTATTTGTCTTGCAACAAAGGAAGTTGAATGCTGCTTTTGCAGTTAAAACCTTGTTATCAAAACCTCTTCATTCAGAAGTACCCTGGCTGCTGATTAGAGGGGCTAGACTTCTCTCACTCAGAAGACACGGGTAGGGTCGAGTGTTACCTTGGAAAGTACTGTAACAGACCACAGGTTAGCAAAAGAGCATATTACAAGAGACATTTTTTATTAGCATTAGCATTACACATTGCTAAAAGGTTAAATAATCAACCAATTTCATGAGCAAAGAGGACACTCTGCCTGCATGACTTGAATATTATGGCTCTCTTATCCCTCATTGGCTTGAAATTGACTTGGCGGTTACACTTACACTATTTGGATTGTCTGGAACGTTCACTTGTAGATGCTCTGGTCATACTATCAACAAACTATCTGTTGATAAGCAACTGCTTGCTAAGGTTACGGTTAGGTTTAGAATAAGGGTTAGGGTAAGTGTTAAGGTTAGGGTAAGGCTTAAGTTTAGGGTTAGTATAAGGGTTAAGGTTAGGGTAAGAGTTAAGGTTAGGGTAAGTGTTAAGGTTAGGGTAAGGGTTAAGTTTAGGGTTAGTATAAGGGTTAAGGTTAGGGTAAGGGTTAAGGTTAGGGTAAGTGTTAAGGTTAGGGTAAGGGTTAAGATTAGGGTTAGTATAAGGGTTAAGGTTAGGGTAAGTGTTAAGGTTAGGGTAAGTGTTAAGGTTAGGGTACAGGTTAAGGTTAGGGTAAGTGTTAAGGTTAGGGTAAGTGTTAAGGTTAGGGTTAGTATAAGGGTTAAGGTTAGGGTAAGTGTTAAGGTTAGGGTAAGCGTTAAGGTTAGGGTTAGTATAAGGGTTAAGGTTAGGGTTAGTATAAGGGTTCAGTTTAGGGTTAGTAGATAGTTGAAATGTTACTGATAGTCTCCCCACTATCCTCCCCATCACCCGCCCACCTTCCTATTAACTTTGGTCAGCCAATCCCATATAATGTGGAGATGCGTATGTTAGCAGCCCTCGGCAGCCGGGTTCATTAACGTCTTGTTTGGCCAGGCCAGGGCTTTACGCGGTGACTCACTGGCCTTCCAGAAAGCCATTCACACACTCACGTACACATACATGCATGTACGTACGCAGGCATGCACAAACAAGTACACACACACACACACACACACACACACACACACACACACACACACACACACACACTTATTAGCAGCTGCCATCATCAGGAGGAAGTTGATGACCTCAGTGGCGATGTCCATTTTAGGCCAAATTTACCAGAACTGAGCTGGTGCAATTTTTTTGTGAGATCCTCTTCTCAGGCTGAAAAACACGTAGGCTGGTTGGATGGAGGGTGAAAGGGTGAGATATCCTAATGTGGTGTAAGGGGGGAAAGCAGAAGATACCAGCTGGTAGTCTTGTTGTAGCCGACAATGTGAAAGAAGCTACTTTGTCTCAACAGTGCTTTAAAAGGTTAACCAATGACAAAAATACAAGTATTTCCCCTTTATTTAGATGCAAAGTGACACAGAGACATTTCGTTTCTGTGGTGAGGTTAGATCACCTGTTCAACTTCCCGTATGAAACATACAAGGTGATTTTCTTTTTTGTGAGAGTTGTTTCCTGTGAAAGAGCATTTTATAGGAAATGTGTTTTCCATCACAGTGACTACAAACTGAGTAAGTTGTGCAACCAGAATGACATTAGAAATGTCTTATGAACCCACTGTCACTCTCAATACATTTCACAACCCATACGTAACCAGCCATGAAAAGGAGTCTCATAAACCAACTGTAACTCTAAATACATTTTCCAATCCACACAAAACAACATAAAATGTGGATTCAGCACTAAAACTCGCTGGCTGCGATAAGAGAGGTTGTCCAAACATCAGTTTCCCCGACTGTAGAAGAAGAGGACAATGTTTAGCACGTGGGAGGAAACTGCTTCCTGTTGGCCCAGGACACACTTCCTGTTCACTTCCTGTCCTAGCAATGCTGAGTGACAACAGCACTTCCTGTAGGACAGGAAATGGCTGGGAGAAGCCTGTGGTGCCTTGGGTCTCTGGAACATACTGGACCTAAACTAGACTGTGCCTTTAGAGTTTAGACAAAGGCCCCTCAAGGCCCGTTTCATTCTGAAGTCTATGTATGTTTCAGTACAGTACCTTGTAGTGCAGATACTTTAAACTAAACTGGTTTTATGCCTACAACTGCTAACCACCAGTCCTGGCAACCCACATTGCGCACGCCTGGCAACCATCATTACGCACATCTGCTCTCCATCGTTTAGCACATCTGGACGTCATCCCCAACCTGATGGTAGCCCTCAGTAGCCTCAGTCATCAGGCAGTATTGGTTTTGGTTACGTTCAGTACGCTTCTCTTGTTTTGTATTTTCTTCATGTTTATTATTATGAAGCTCACTTTCTGCACCTGCTTCCTTACTCCCTGCATATACATTACAACTGGGCCTCTAGATCAGGGTCCTTCAGGCCAATTTCATCTTTGAATATAGTATGTTATTCTAGTTAGCCCGTACATTGACCTACATCATTCTGATTGCATTCTACAGGTTGTATCTAAAGATATCCAGACTTGTAAGGTGAGAAGTTGAAAATGAACCATAACAAAATAGCTGGAATTTTTCTTTAAACAAGTTATGTGGAAGTACTGGAAGATGAGTCATCTTCACGTATTAGGCCTGTCAGTGAGTGGTAGGGTGTGAGGCCACCCCCCCTTTCTGCATACTGCAGGTGTGGAATCCGCTAAGGTTGTAGTGAGAGTGAAACTACAGCACAGCAAAACACGCTTTTGTCATAGCACCACGCTCATACATCTGGGCTGGGTGGGGTGTGTGTCTTATGTGCGCAAAGGAAATACGCGAGTGTTTAGGAAATAAGCGGGGGTAAGGCAACTTTGACAGAAATGTGGTGTTTAGTGTGGGGGGGGGTTGTTTGTGTGTGTGTTGCGAAACCCTTATTTCTGCAGTAGTGAGAGACTACAAGCCTACACATGCTGATTTTACGATGAGGAATAATCATGGTATTGGGCCTGAGGCTAAGGCATATCCTCAATAATGAGAAGGAGTGTAACTTCCCAGTTCCCATCACTTGCATTTTATTCAAAGTAGATCATCAAATCATTTCCATATGTAAATTATAACTAACTATGACTTTATGCTACTGTCTGAGGGATTCAGTATCAACGCCTAAAGACAATTCTATATGACTACTATTCAATTCTGGCTAAACCTGAATGGCTAAAACACATATATTATATGAGTGACTACCACATTCTTACCTTCAGAGAGATTGTCGTTTGAAGCTTTGGACAAACTGAATTTAGGCAACGTAGTTCAGTCCCTGATCTAACTGAAGGGTCTGAAACTGTGCAGGCCTACTTTGGTCCCATGTCCCACATCCACCAAGGTCCCCATCTTCTCTCCACCATGCCCCACCAGAGTGTCTCGAGGCTAGGGGAAGGAAGCCGTAGCGGGTGGGTCCAGGGCCAGGAGTTCCATGTTTATGTAATAACATCCTGCCTGCTGACTGCTGCCAACAGTGAATAATCTGCCCCCAATCTGTTCTGTTTCCCCGGTCGCCTGGCGTCTGCTCTACCACCCGCCACCCAGCCCTGCCAAGAACCAGCCTGGCACTGGCTGGTCCCAGATCTGCCTCTGCTTGAGCCGACTCTGTCTATCAATGTCACGCCAAGAACCAGTCTGGTCCCAGATCTATTTGTGCTACAGCCAACGTTGTCATGCCTGGTTCTGGCTGGTCCCAGATCAGGATATACTTTAGTCAACTAACTGGCTACCGTCACGCCATACAATGGCTCTGACTATCAGTGTCATGGGAGGGTTTGTCTGGTCCCAGATCTGTATGTTTTAGCCAACTGCTCTGACAATGAGTGTCATGGCAGGGCTGGTCCCAGATCTGTATGTGCTGTTGTCAACTGCTATCGTTGTCATGCAATAAGTTAGCCTGGTCCTAGATCTGTGTGTGTTTCAGCCAACTCCTTTCATGCTATCATATAGCCTGGTCCCAGATCAGTATTTGCTCTAGCCAACGTTGCCATGCCAAGAGCTAGCCTGGTCCAAGATCTCTATATACTTTAGCCAACTAACTGACCACCATCATGCCATACAATGGTATAATATGTTTGATTTAGCCTGGTCCCAGATCTGTATGATTTAGCCAACGGCTCTGACTATCAGTATCATGGCAGGGTTTGGCTGGAGCGCCTACAGATCTGGCACCAGGCTATATCTTGGCCTGAAACAGAGAGTCACGCAGGAAGAGGATGCCACATATGCAGTCAGCATGCCTGGCTGTTAGCTAGATGTGATGAAAGAGTCTTGGCAGTAACGGGGGGGTGACAATGAAGAAGTGGGAGTGTGTATTAACACTCCAGATATAAAAGTGCTGATTTGAAGTACAGTGTAGAGAATTGTAGTTTAATAAAATACAGGGAGAAAACCATGCAATCATATTAGAATGAGCGCTCTGGCTGACATTTGTGATGACTGTTTTCTAATCGGTATTCATGATGACAATAGCAAGGATAACGACGAGGACAGACTTGTTTGTGGGTGGGGTCAATCAAGAGCTGTGACTAAACCTCCTTACCTCTGTGTGTCATCGGCCAACGCCTCCGTAGACCACACCGCTTTCACTGGAGATCTCTCTTAATATTTATTCACCTGAGATAATGCTATATGCGTAAGAACATCTACCTGCCTTAACATTCCCAGGCAGGATCCACAAACCATACCCCCAGGCCTGCTGATGAGTCAACCCAGACACGGATGCCTCCACCTGGGGGAGACGTCTTGGTTACCTTTGGCTCTCCTGGAGAATTTCCAAACCCTCAACGATGTGTAAAAGAGAAGTATGATAGAGAAGTATGATAGAGAAGTATGATAGGGCCATTCAGAGAGATAAGGGGCTGTTTCCAGCTTCCTGTGTGTGTAATGCTTATGGTTGTGTAGCTTTGGGCAGGGAAGGTGGAAGAAGGGTTAATTTCCTCAACAAAAATAGTGACTCAAATATTTGTCAACCACCTATTTTTCAGTGCCAATTAACAAGACTATAACTGACTAAATAGACCCAGAAAAAAACTATAACTAAACAAAAATTATTTTTCATTTCAGTTGACTAAAACGAGACAAGACTAAAATCTGACTACTAAGTGCACTGGACAAGAGATTGAGAGCTTTTCAGTGATAAGCACAATTAAAAATAGCAGCACAGCGCAGTTCTGTTCAGCAGTGGGAAGGATGCGCCACACCCGGAACACAGCCTAGTCTACATCCGCTTGTGAACTGTGGGGGAGCAAGCGATGAGTGTTGGCAGACAGGCACCAGGCAGACAGGCACCAGGCAGACAGGCAGACAGGCAGACAGGCACCAGGCAGACAGGCAGACAGACAGACAGGCTCCACTTCGGTTCCGATGATACACCTCGCCCATGCGACTCTCCGGTTGCATCACCGCCTGGTATGGCAACTGCTCGGTAAGGCGCTTCAGAGGGTAGTGCGTACGGCCCAGTACATCACTGGGGTCAAGCTTCCTGCCATCCAGGACCTCTATACCAGGCGGTGTCAGAGGAAAGCCCATAAAATTGTCAGAGACTCCAGTCACCCAAGTTAAAGACTGTTTTCTCTGCTACCGCACGGCAAGCGGTACCGGAGCGCCAAGTCTAGAACGAAAAGGCTCCTCAACAGCTTCTACCCCCAAGCCATAAGATCGCCACCGGACAATTTACATTGACCCCCTCCCTTTTGTACACTGCTGTTACTCGCTGTTTGTTTGTTACCTATGAATAGTCACTTCGCCCCCACCTACATGTACATATTACCTCAACTAGCCTGTAACCCCGCACACTGACTGGGTACTGGTGCCCCTGTATATAGCCTCGTTATTGTTATTCTTATTGTGTTACTTTTTGTTATTACTTTTTATTTTAGTCTACTTGGTAAATATTTTCTTCTTCTTGAACTGCACTGTTGGTTAAGGGCTTGTAAGTAAGCATTTCACGGTAAAGTCTACACCTGTTGTATTCGGGGCATGTGACAATAGCAGCATTAAGTTTAATAGCAAAACAACAGTCTAGCTATATTTTTCTCTCCCTTGAGTTTAGAAAAGTTTTGGAATTTGTAGTCTCGCTAAACCCTCGCACTTTCCCCACTGTGTTTCATTACCAGGTTCTGTAGCCAACACACTAGCCAAGTTTCCTTCTTTTTTCTCAGAGAAAACGGCTTGATTCTAGCCATTACCGTTCAAAAGATATCACCCATAATGCCGACGCTACGTTTGTTTCTTTCTATCGTGCATTGGTGGGCCACATCTTACATTCATAAAGCACATCGCAGGCTGTTCTAAAACAAGGTTACTTGCGGACCGGACCGTTAATCATTGGTTTAGGCTACACCTTGTTCAGTCATGTTAGCTCATTAGCTAGCTATAGCTAACATCCTGGGGCGCGTTCAGCAGGACGCAACGTTTTGGAACGTTCAGATAGAAATATCCTATGTAGGACAAACATGAATCTCTAACATGTTGAGTAAGGGATAACGAGGAATTCATGGAATTTCTATCTGCAACGTTCAAGAACGTTTCGCAACTGAACGTTGCCATAACATTACCAGTACCCTATATACAGACATTTTGCGGCACAGAAAGAAAGGACAATGGATAGGAAACAATTTATTGACTAAATTCCTCTTGCCACTACAATGTGTCTGGCTGGGTAAATAACTTTATTTTGAGTTCATGTGGACCCTCGACTACATCACTGGGCGAAACAGTCATTATCTCCCATTCAAAGTCATTATCTCCGTACAACTTGCGGCTGTGGTATCACACCCTGATCTGTTTCACCTGTTTTGTGCTTGTCTCCACCCCCCACCAGGTGTCTCCCATTTGTCCCCATTATCTCCTGTGTATTTATACCTATTTTTTCTGTTTGTCTGTTGCCAGTTCGTCTTGTCCCGTCAAGTCCTACTAGCGCGTTCCTGTGTTCCCTTTGCTCTAGTTTCTGTTTGTCCTAGTCTTCCCAGTTCTGACCTTTCTGCGTGTCCTGATCCTGCCTGCCGTCCTGTACCTGCCTGTCTCTGATTTGGATTAGGACTCTTTGCCTGCCATGACTTCCCTTTTGCCTGCCCCTTGTTCTATAATAAACTCTGAGACTCATACTATCCGCCTCCTGTGTCTGCATTCTGGGTCTTAGCCTGAGCCTTGATCTGCAGCATCTGGAACGTTGATAACAATGGTAATGACAACACTGAGTGACAGAGGTGCAACCCATACTACTGCCAATACTTTACAGCACCATCTGGTGATTGTGCTTCTCTCTCTCTCTCTCGCTCTCTCTCAAATGAAAGGGCATTTAGTTGACTAAAATGGCCCACTGTTTTTGTCATTTTGACAATAGCTAAATCAATATTCAAATGACAAAGCTGTAACTAAGACGTGAAAATGACTAACACTAGACGAAATCTAAAGAAGAGTATGAAAATGAACGCTGGGTGGAAGAGGTTGGGCTGTAACATCCATAATGTACAATAGTGATGCTGATGGCTGATTCATTCACTACAATGCGTCTCTCCTGCACCTGCATGCACAAGAGTCTGTCTGTCTGTGTGTGTGTGTGTGTGTGTGTGTGTGTGTGTGTGTGTGTGTGTGTGTGTGTGTGTGTGTGTGTGTGTGTGTGTGTGTGTGTGTGTTTGCTTGGTTTTGCCTGTGTGTTCGCACAGGTGTTCTTCCATGTGTGTGCCATTCCGCGGTCTCCATCAATATATGACTGCATGACTCCTCCAAAGCCCTCTCTGATGACGCACATCTCAACAGGCTCAGCTCTGTAATACATCTCTTCCTCATCTCCCTGCCCTATTTATTAAAAGCCCCTCATATATAGGTGTGTGTGCATGCTTGCGCTTGTGTGTGTGTGTGTAGGTGATGACCGTTGAGGCCAATGAACTCTTCTGTAATATGATCATAACACTGTCAGGTTTTAGTGTTGCAAACCAGACAGGATTATTACAGTATGTTTTTTTGTGTGTGTGTGTGTGTGTGTGTGTGTGTGTGTGTCAGCTTTTAATGTTGTCAGCCAGACACGACAAAGGCATTACAATATTGTTAAACCATTATTGCATTATTATTACACATTTAGAACATTGCCAACGCTATGTCGCAAATTTGATCACGGTGACTCTGTTCTGATATGTTCTGATTTGGGGCGGCAGCGTAGCCTAGTGGTTAGAGTGTTGAACTAGTAACCAAAAGGTTGCAAGATCAAATCCCCGAGCTGACAAGGTACAAATCTATCGTTCTGCCCCTGAACAAGGCAGTTAACCCACTGTTCCTAGGCCGTCATTGAAAATAAGATTTTTTTTTAACTGACTTGCCTAGTTAAATAAAGGTAAAACAAATAAATAAAAAAATATGTGACTTGACTCAATGGAATTGATTGTGTTTGATGTGTTTTGCCTGAACAAGATGGTGGTTCTGTCTAACGTTTGACTCATGGCATAGTGGCGCACACACACACGGAGCTCCTGGCCATGGACCTACCAGCTCTGGCTTCCTTCCCCCAGCCTCGAGACACTCTGGTGGGGAACAGTGGAGAAGAGAAGTGGGCCTGGGTGGATGTGGGTCCAAAGTAGGCTTGTACAATCTAAACCACTTCACTTGGATTAGGGACTGATCTTTGCAACCCAAATTCTGTTTTTCAAAACTTCAAAAACAATTGAACAATCATCACTATTTATTTTCTGGTTGACACTTCTATTCATAGAGGTATTTATGATGACAATACCAATGTGAACAGACTTTCTTGTGGTTGTGGTCAACTAAGCCACCATACATCTGCGTGTCATTGGCCAACGCCCAGGGTTATGAAGGTTACTTTCTAAATGTAATCCGTACAGTTACTAGTTACCTGCCCAAAATTGTAATCAGTTACGTAATCTGATTATTTTCAGTTATTTTCCCCTTAAGAGACATTGGAAGAAAACAAAAAGGATCCATCAAACACATTTGGTGTGTCATCATAGTGGTCTCTGACTTGTGGTCAGACTCATTCAGGTGGAACAAACTTAAGAATCTGACCCTTTTTTTCAATTTTCACCTAAAATGATATACCCAAATCTAACTGCCTGTAGCTCAGGACCTGAAGCAAGGATATGCATATTCTTGATGCCATTTGAAAGGAAACACTTTGAACACATTAGATCTGGTAAAAGATAATACAAAGAAAAAACACGCTTTTTTTTGTACCATCATCTTTGAAATGCAAGAGAAAGGCCATAATGTATTATTCCAGCCCAGGCGCAATTTAGATTTTGGCCACTAGATGGCAGCAGTGTATCTGCAAAGTTTTAGACTGATCCAATGAACCATTGTATATCTGTTCAAAATGTTGTATCAAGACTGCCCAAATGTGCCTAATTGGTTTATTAATACATTTTCAAGTTCATAATTGTGCACTCTCCTCAAACAATAGCATGGTATTCTTTCACTGTAATAGCTACTGTAAATTGGACAGTGTAGTTAGATTAACAAGAATTTAAGCTTTTTGCCCATACCAGATATGTCTATGTCCTGGGAATTGTTTTTGTTACTTACAACCTCATGCCAGTCACATTAGCCTACGTTAGCTCAACCGTCCCACGAGTGGGGACACCGATCCCGTAAAGGATAAACTTGCACCTTTTTTCAATGCTGATTTGAATGTCATTGAGAAAACAGAAAGTTGTCATAATGGATATTTTTTCCAGAAAACATCCTTTCTGAATTTAAAAGTAATCCGAGAAGTAATCATCTAGTTTATCAAAAGTATCTGTAATCTGATAACAATATCTTTGCTGGTAAGATAACTGATTACAGGTACAGTTTTTTTGTAATCAGATTAAATACCCTGCCAATGCCTCTATAGACCACACCCCTTTAACTGGAAATCTATCCGTATTCTAATTCACCTGTGAAGATGCTATCTGTGTCAGTAACATCTTTCTGTTTTAACACTCCCTGTAAGTAACAGGAACTCTTTCCTTTCTCTACCAATTCACCTGACATGATCTATGTCAGCAAGTCTACCTGCATTAACACTCCCAGGCATGAACCAGGAACCATGCCCCTCAGGGCCTTCTGATGAGTCAACCCAGCTGGATGAGTCAGCTGGATGAGTCAATCCAACTGGGGGAGACATCTTTTCCTGGGACTCTCCTGGGGGAAGAGAGAGGGGATGATAACTCACCTCCAGAACCTCAGGGATGGATAAAACAACAGTATGAAAGATGTCTATTTTGAGCTCCCTGCTTGCGTATTGTAGCATATTGTCCGTATGGTAGTATATTGTCCGTATGGTAGTAATTGTCCGTATATTAGTATATTGGTAGTACAGTATATTGTCCGTATGGTGGTATATTGTCCGTATGGTAGTATATTGGTAGTATATTGTACATATGGTATTATATTGTCCATATGGTAGTATACTGGTAGTATATTGTCCGTATTGTAGTATATTGGTAGTATATTGTCCGTATGGTAGTATATTGTCCGTATGGTAGTATATTGGTAGTATATTGTCAGCATGGTAGTATATTGGTAGTATATTGTCCGTATGGTAGTATATTGGTAGTATATTGTCCGTATGGTAGTATATTGGTAGTATATTGTCTGTATGGTAGTATACTGGTAGTATATTGTCCATATGGTAGTATATTGTCTGTATGGTAGTATATTGTCCATATGGTAGTATATTGGTAGTATATTGTCTGTATGGTAGTATATTGGTAGTATATTGTCCGTATGGTAGTATATTGGTAGTATATTGTTCATACAATAGTATATTGTCCGTATGGTAGTGTATTGGTAGTATATTGTCTGTATTGTAGTATATTGTCCGTATGGTAGTATATTGTCCGTATGGTAGTATATTAGTAGTGTACTGTAGTATATTGTCCGTATGGTAGTATATTGTCTGTATTGTAGTATATTGTCCGTACGGTAGTATATTGTCTTTACGGTAGTATATTGTATGTATTGTAGTATATTTTCCGTATGGTAGTATATTGTCCGTATGGTAGTATATTGGTAGTATATTGTCTGTATGGTAGTATATTGTCCGTACGGTAGTATATTGTCCGTACGGTAGTATATTGTCCGTACGGTAGTATATTGTTCGTATGGTAGTATATTGTCCGTACGGTAGTATATTGTCCGTACGGTAGTATATTGTGCCTATGGTAGTATATTGGTAGTATATTGTCTGTACGGTAGTATATTGTCCGTATGGTAGTATATTGTCCGTACGGTAGTATATTGTCCGTACGGTAGTATATTGTGCCTATGGTAGTATATTGGTAGTATATTGTCCGTATGGTAGTATATTGTCCGTACGGTAGTTTAATGTCCGTACGGTAGTATATTGTCCGTACGGTAGTATATTGTCCGTACGGTAGTATATTGTCCGTATGGTAGTATATTGGTAGTATATTGTCCGTATGGTAGTATATTGTCCGTACGGTAGTTTAATGTCCGTACGGTAGTATATTGTCCGTACGGTAGTATATTGTGCCTATGGTAGTATATTGGTAGTATATTGTCCGTATGGTAGTATATTGTCCGTACGGTAGTTTAATGTCCGTACGGTAGTATATTGTCCGTACGGTAGTATATTGTCCGTACGGTAGTATATTGTCCGTACGGTAGTATATTGTCCGTATGGTAGTATATTGTCCGTACGGTAGTATATTGTCCGTACGGTAGTATATTGGTAGTATATTGTCTGTATGGTAGTATATTGGTAGTATATTGTCTGTACGGTAGTATATTGGTAGTATATTGTCCGTACGGTAGTATATTGGTAGTATATTGTCTGTACGGTAGTATATTGTCCGTACGGTGGTATATTCTCCGTACGGTAGTATATTGTGCCTATGGTAGTATATTGGTAGTATATTGTCCGTATGGTAGTATATTGTCCGTACGGTAGTATATTGTGCCTATGGTAGTATATTGGTAGTATATTGTCAGTATGGTAGTATATTGTCCGTACGGTAGTATATTGTGCCTATGGTAGTATATTGTGTCCATTGTTTTTAGCTTTGCGCAGGACAGGTGGAAGGGGTTGGGCCCACGCACACAAAATGTGCAATAGTGATGCTGATGGCTGATTCATACACTACCACGCTTCTCTCCTGCACCTGCATGCACAAGAGTGTGTGGGTGTACGTGCGTGCGTGTATGTGTGTGGTTTGGTTTTACTATCCTTGTGGGTACCAGAAGTCCTCACAAGGATAGTAAAGCAAGAAACATTTTGACAAGTGGGGACATTCTGCCAGGTCCCCACAAGGAAAAATTACATTTTAGGTTTAGGGTTAGGTTTAGGGATTAGGGTTATGATAAGAGAATTATCTAATAAAGGTAAAGGAATCAATAGACCATGATGAATTATTAGTCATACAGAATGGTTAATGAATAATCAATGTAATGATTAATGTAGGGATAGATAAGTTTGATTAGTTCTGGAAAGTCCAGGAACCATGGGATAGGGAAAGAAATGTGTATATGCAATTACGAGGGACACCAGGAGACAGATGGTCCTGGGAGTAAAAGCTTCAAAGCATTTCTAACCTTGAGGGAAAAGAACAGGCTGAGCTCGGGAGAGTGATAAAGAGTGTGAGAAGTTTGTGCGGGAAGCAGGTCACCAACAGTGTGTGTAAATGCATGTGCGTAAGAAAGCAAGAACTATATAATGACTGTTTTGTTATCCTGACCTCAGAACGTTCTCTGAATAAAAGCTACAGATACCTTTTGCAGAAAGCTGAGTCCTTGCCTAATTATTTTAACCCATTGTCTTACAAACCTTGGGCATTAGTCAAGGCGAATTGATTATTGATTATTATCATCAAAGATATAAAATTCCTTTAACAGGTTACAATTAGGGTTAGGATTAAGGTTAGGGGTTAGGTTTAGTTTTACAGTTAGGTATAGGGTTTGGGGTTAGGGTTAGGTTTAGGGTTAGGAGTTAGGAAAAAATTGGATAATAAATGGGAATACATTTTTGGGTCCCCACAAGGATAGTAAAACAAACGTGTGTGTGTGTGTGTGTGCGTTTCATTCCACGGTCTCTGTCAATAGATGAACTGCATGGCTCTTCCAAAGCCCTCTCTGATGACGCACAACAGGCTCAGCTCTCTCCAAGAGGAATCTCTTCCCCATCTCCCCGCCATGTTTATTAAAAGCTCTGTATATACTGTATGATCCTGTATGATCATAACACCATCAGCTTTTAATGTTGCAAACCAGACAGGACTGTAACAGAATTATTACAGGATTACATTATTATAACAAAATTATAACGGTATTGCTAATGCTATGTGTTCCATATTTTATAATGTGACTCCATATCAAATCCAATATGTGACTTGACTCAACGGAAATGATTGTGTTTAATGTGTTTTGCCCGAACAAGATGGGGTTCTGTCTAATGTTTGACTCACACATTAGACACATACATGTACATGCACACACACACACACACACACACACACACACACACACACACACACACACACACACACACACACACACACACACACACACACACACACACACAGCTACTCCTCTCAGCCCAGTTGGCACAGCTTGTTATTACTGCTCTGGAGCCTATTCAGCCTAAAACCTTCCCCTGCTACAGTAAACAGTAAGCATGCATGCACACACACGCACACACACACGCACAAACAGAATCACATTAATACATAATCCAGCAACAGTGAGTCAGAAGTGAATCCTCCAGGTCTGTCTCCCTCCAGAAGCCTTCTCTCCTCCAGGTCTGTCTCCCTCCAAACAGCCTTCTCTCCTCCAGGTCTGTCTCCCTCCAAACAGCCTTCTCTCCTCCAGGTCAATCTCCCTCCAGCAGCCTTCTCTCCTCCAGGTCCGTCTCCCTCCAGCAGCCTTCTCTCCTCCAGGTCTGTCTCCCTACAGCAGCCTTCTCTCCTCCAGGTCAATCTCCCTCCAGCAGCCTTCTCTCCTCCAGGTCAATCGCCCTTCAGCAGCCTTCTTTCCTCCAGGTCTGTCTCCCTCCAGCAGCCTTCTCTCCTCCAGGTCCAACTCCCTCCAGCAGCCTTCTCTCCTCCAGGTCAATCTCCCTTCAGCACCTTTCTCTCCTCCAGGTCTGTCTCCCTCCAAATCAAATCAAAATCAAATCAAATTTATTTATATAGCCCTTCTTACATCAGCTGATATCTCAAAGTGCTGTACAGAAACCTAGCATAAAACCCCAAACAGCAAGCAATGCAGGTGTAGAAGCACGGTGGCTAGGAAAAACTCCCTAGAAAGGCCAAAACCTAGGAAGAAACCTAGAGAGGAACCAGGCTATGAGGGGTGGCCAGTCCTCTTCTGGCTGTGCCGGGTGGAGATTATAACAGCACATGGCCTAGATGTTCAAATGTTCATAAATGACCAGCATTGTCAAATAATAATAATCATAGTAGTTGTCGAGGGTGCAACAAGTCAGTAACACAAGAGTAAGTGTCAGTTGGCTTTTTCATAGCCGATCTTTGAAAGTATCTCTACTGCTCCTGCTGTCTCTAGAGAGTTGAAAACAGCAGGTCTGGGACAGTAGCACGTCCGGTGAACAGGTCAGGGTTCCAGCAGGTCTGGGACAACAGGTCTGGGACAGGTAGCACGTCCGGTGAACAGGTCAGGGTTCCATACCTGCAGGCAGAACTGTTGGAACTAGAGCAGCAGCACGGCCAGGTGAACTGGGGACAGCAAGGAGTCATCAAGCCAGGTAGTCCTGAGGCATGGTCCTAGGGCTCAGGTCCTCCGAGAGAGAGAAAGAAAAAAAGAGAAAGAGAGAATTAGAGAGAGCATATCTAAATTCACACAGGACACCGGAAAAGACAAGAGAAATACTCCAGATGTGACAGACTGACCCTAGCCCCCCGACACATAAACTACTGCAGCATAAATACTGGAGGCTGAGACAGGAGGGGTCAGGAGACACTGTGGCCCCATACGATGATACCCCCGGACAGGGCCAAACAGGTAGGATATAACCCCACCCACTTTGCCAAAGCACAGCCTCCACACCACTAGAGGGATATCTCCAACCACCAACATACCATCCCGGGACAAGGCCGAGTATAGCCCACAAAGATCTCTGCCACGGCACAGCCCAAGGGGGGGCGCCAACCCAGACAGGAAGACCACATCAGTGACTCAACCCACTCAAGTGACGCACCCCTCCCAGGGACGGCATGGAAGAACACCAGTAAGCCAGTGACTCAGCCCCCGTAATAGGGGAAGAGGCAGAGAATCCCAGTGGAAAGAGGGGAAACCGGCCAGGCAGAGACAGCAAGGGCGGTTCGTTGCTCCAGCCTTTCCGTTCACCTTCACACCCCTGGGCCAGACTACACTTAATCATAGGACCTACTGAAGAGATGTGTCTTCAGTAAAGACTTAAAGGTTGAGACTGAGTCTGCGTCTCTCACATAGGCAGACCATTCCATAAAAATGGAGCTCTATAGGAGAAAGCCCTGCCTCCAGCTGTTTGCTTAGAAATTCTAGGAACAATTAGGAGGCCCGCGTCTTGTGACCGTAGCGTACGTGTAGGTATGTACGGCAGGACCAAATCGGAAAGATAGGTAGGAGCAAGCCCATGTAATGCTTTGTAGGTTAGCAGTAAAACCTTGAAATCAGCCCTTGCCTTAACAGGAAGCCAGTGTAGGGAGGCTAGCACTGGAGTAATAGATACACTTTTTTGGTTCTAGTCAGGATTCTAGCAGCCGTATTTAGCACTAACTGAAGTTTATTTAGTGCTTTATCTGGGTAGCTGGAAAGTAGAGCATTGCAGTAGTCCAACCTAGAAGTAACAAAGGCATGGATTAATTTTTCTGCGTCATTTTTGGACAGAAAGTTTCTGATTTTTGCAATGTTACGTAGATGGAAAAAAGCTGTCCTTGAAACAGTCTTGATATGTTCTTCAAAAGAGAGATCAGAGTCCAGAGTAACGCCGAGGTCCTTCACAGTTTTATTTGAGACGACTGTACAACCATCCAGATTAACTGTCAGATTCAACAGAAGATCTATTTGTTTCTTGGGACCTAGAACAAGCATCTCTGTTTTGTCCGAGTTTAAGAGTAGAAAGTTTGCAGCCATCCACTTCCTTATGTCTGAGACACAGGCTTCTAGCGAGGGCAATTTTGGGGCTACACCATTTTTCTGTCACGTCCTGACCAGTATAAGGGTTATTTGTTATTGTAGTTTGGTCAGGACGTGGCAGAGGGTATTTTGTTTGTGGTTCGGGGTGGTGTTTTATGTAGTAGGGTGTTTGATTTATTATTTCCGGGTTTTTGGGGTTATGTTCTAGGTTTGTATTTCTATGTGGTCTCTAGTCTTTTGTATTTCTTTGTCTAGTTTATTGGGGTTGGACTCTCAATTGGGGGCAGGCGTTTTCTAGTTGCCTCTGATTGAGAGTCCTATATATGGGTATGTGTTTGTGGGAGATTGTCTAATGTTTTGCGTGTCTATGCCTGACAAGACTGTATTTTCGTCGTTCATCATTGTTTTTATTTTTGTATACGTGTTTGTTTGGTTTTCCTTCTTTCGCCTATTAAAAGAAGATGAGTATACAACCCGCTGCGCCTTGGTCCTCCTTTCCAGACGACAACCGTTACAGTTTCATTGAAATGTACAGCTGTGTGTCATCCGCATAGCAGTGAAATTTAACATTATGTTTTCGAATGACATCCCCAAGAGGTAAAATATATAGTGAAAACAATAGTGGTCCTAAAACGGAACCTTGAGGAACACCGAAATTTACAGTTGATTTGTCAGAGGAGAAACCATTCACAGAGACAAACTGATATCTTTCCGACAGATAAGACCTAAACCAGGCCCGAACTTGTCCATGTAGACCAATTTGGGTTTCCAATCTCTCCAAAAGAATGTGGTGATCGATGGTATCAAAAGCAGCACTAAGATCTAGGAGCACGAGGACAGACGCAGAACCTCGGTCTGACGTCATTAAAAGGTAATTTACCACCTTCACAAGTGCAGTCTCAGTGCTATGATGGGGTCTAAAACCAGACTGAAGCATTTTGTGTACATTGTTTGTCTTCAGGAAGGCAGTGAGTTGCTGCGCAACAGCTTTTTCAAAAAATTTTGAGAGGAATGGAAGATTCAATATAGGCCGATAGTTTTTTATAATTTCTGGGTCAAGATTTGGCTTTTTCAAGAGAGGCTTTATTACTGCCACTTTTAGTGAGTTTGGTACACATCCGGTGGATAGAGAGCCGTTTATTATGTTCAACATAGGAGGGCCAAGCACAGAAAGCAGCTCTTTCAGAAGTTTAGTTGGAATAGGGTACCGTATGCAGCTTGAAGGTTTAGAGGCCATGATTATTTTCATCATTGTGTCAAGAGATATAGTACTAAAACACTTTAGTATCTCCCTTGATCCTAGGTCCTGGCAGGGTTGTGCAGACTCAGGACAACGGAGCTTTGGAGGAATACGCAGATTTAAAGAGGAGTCCGTAATTTGCTTTCTAATGATCATGATCTTTTCCTCAAAGAAGTTCATGAATTCATCACTGCTGAAGTGAGAGCCATCCTCTCTTGGGGAATGCTGCTTTTTAGTTAACTTTGCGACAGTATCAAAAAGACATTTCGGATTGTTCTTATTTTCCTCAATTAAGTTGGAAAAATAGGATGATCGAGCAGCAGTGAGGGCTCTTCGATACTGCACGGTACTGTCTTTCCAAGCTAGTCGAAAGATTTCCAGTTTGGTGTGGCGCCATTTCCGTTCCAATTTTCTGGAAGCTTGCTTCAGAGCTCGTGTATTTTCTGTATACCAGGGAGCTAGTTTCTTATGACAAATGTTTTTAGTTTTTAGGGGTGCAACTGCATCTAGGGTATTGCGCAAGGTTAAATTGAGTTCCTCGGTTAGGTGGTTTGATTTTTGTCCTCTGACGTCCTTGGGTAGGCAGAGGGAGTCTGGAAGGGCATCAAGGAATCTTTGGGTTGTCTGAGAATTCATAGCTGACTTTTAATGCTTCTTGGTTGGGGTCTGAGCAGATTATTTGTTGCGATTGCGAACGTAATAAAATGGTGGTCCGATAGTCCAGGATTATGAGGAAAAACATTTAGATCCACAACATTTATTCCATGGGACAAAACTAGGTCCAGAGTATGACTGTGGAAGTGAGTAGGTCCAGAGACATGTTGGACAAAACCCACTGAGTCGATGATGGCTCCGAAAGCCTTTTGGAGTGGGTCTGTGGACTTTTCCATGTGAATATTAAAGTCACCAAAAATTAGAATATTATCTGCGATGACTACAAGGTCCGATAGGAATTCAAGGAACTCAGTGAGGAACGCTGCATATGGCCCAGGACGCCTGTAAACAGTAGCTATAAAAAGTGATTGAGTAGGCTGCATAGATTTCATGACTAGAAGCTCAAAAGACGAAAACGTCGTTGTTGTTTTTTTTTGGGTAAATTTAAATTTGCTATCATAAATGTTAGCAACACCTCCGCCTTTGCGGGATGCGCGGGGGATATGGTCACTAGTGTAACCAGGGGGTGAGGCCTCATTTAACACAGTAAATTCATCAGGCTTAAGCCATGTTTCAGTCAGGCCAATCACATCGAGATTATGATCAGTGATTAGTTAATTGACTATAACTGAGGGATCTAACATTAAGTAGTCCTATTTTGAGATGTGAGGTATCACAATCTCTTTCAATAATGGCAGGGATGGAGGAGGTCTTTATACTAGTGAGATTGCTAAAGCGAACACCGCCATCTTTAATTTTGCCCAACCTAGATCGAGGCACAGACACGGTCTCAATGGGGATAGCTGAGCTGACTACACTTCCTGTGCTAGTGGCAGACTCCACTAAGCTGGCAGGCTGGCTAACAGCCTGCTGCCTGGCCTGCACCCTATTTCATTGTGGAGCTAGAGGAGTTAGAGCCCTGTCTATGTTCGTAGATAAGATGAGAGCACCCCTCCAGCTAGGAGGGAGTCCGTCACTCCTCAACAGGCCAGGCTTGGTCCTGTTTGTGGGTGAGTCCCAGAAAGAGGGCCAATTATCTACAAATTCTATCTTTTGGAAGGGGCAGAAAACAGTTTTCAACCAGCGATTGAGTTGTGAGACTCTGCTGTAGAGCTCATCACTCCCCCTAACTGGGAGGGGGCCAGAGACAATTAATCGATGCCGACACATCTTTCTAGCTGATTTACACGCTGAAGCTATGTTGCGCTTGGTGACCTCTGACTGTTTCATCCTAACATCGTTGGTGCCGACGTGGATAACAATATCTCTATACTCTCTACACTCGCCAGTTTTAGCTTTAGCCAGCTCCAGCAGCCTTCTCTCCTCCAGGTCCGTCTCCCTTCAGCAGCTTTCTCTCCTCCAGGTCCTTCTCCCTTCAGCAGCCTTCTCTCCTCCAGGTCCTTCTCCCTTCAGCAGCCTTCTCTACCCCAGGTCCGTCTCCCTTCAGCAGCCTTCTCTCCTCCAGGTCCTTCTCCCTTCAGCAGCCTTCTTTCCTCCAGGTCCATCTCCCTTAAGCAGCCTTCTCTCCTCCAGGTCCTTCTCCCTTCAGCAGCCTTCTTTCCCCCAGGTCCTTCTCCCTTAAGCAGCCTTCTTTCCCCCAGGTCCAACTCCCTTAAGCAGCCTTCTTTCCTCCAGGTCCATCTCCCTTAAGCAGCCTTCTTTCCTCCAGGTCCAACTCCCTTAAGCAGCCTTCTTTCCTCCAGATCCATCTCCCTTAAGCAGCCCCGCAGCAGACTAAAAACTATGGGTGACAGGGCTTTCAGTTGTGCGACTCCGCGGCTGTTGAACGCACTTCCAGACACTATTAGGGCTGCAGAGTCTCTTCCAGACACTATTAGGGCTGCAGAGTCTCCTCCAGACACTATTAGGGCTGCAGAGTCTCCTCCAGACACTATTAGGGCTGCAGAGTCTCTTCCAGACACTATTAGGCCTGCAGAGTCTCCTCCAGACACGATTAGGCCTGCAGAGTCTCTTCCAGACACTATTAGGCCTGCAGAGTCTCTTCCAGACACTATTAGGCCTGCAGAGTCTCTTCCAGACACTATTAGGCCTGCAGAGTCTCCTCCAGACACTATTAGGGCTGCAGAGTCTCCTCCAGACACTATTAGGGCTGCAGAGTCTCTTCCAGACACTATTAGGCCTGCAGAGTCTCTTCCAGACACTATTAGGGCTGCAGAGTCTCCTCCAGACACTATTAGGGCTGCAGAGTCTCTTCCAGACACTATTAGGGCTGCAGAGTCTCTTCCAGACACTATTAGGCCTGCAGAGTCTCCTCCAGACACGATTAGGCCTGCAGAGTCTCTTCCAGACACTATTAGGCCTGCAGAGTCTCTTCCAGACACTATTAGGCCTGCAGAGTCTCCTCTAGACACGATTAGGCCTGCAGAGTCTCCTCCAGACACTATTAGGGCTGCAGAGTATCCTCCAGACACTATTAGGGCTGCAGAGTCTCTTCCAGACACTATTAGGCCTGCAGAGTCTCCTCCAGACACTATTAGGGCTGCAGTCTCCTCCAGACACTATTAGGGCTGCAGAGCCTCCTCCAGACACTATTAGGGCTGCAGAGTCTCCTCCAGACACTATTAGGGCTGCAGAGTCTCTTCCAGACACTATTATGGCTGCAGAGTCTCCTCCAGACACTATTAGGCCTGCAGAGTCTCCTCCAGACACTATTAGGCCTGCAGAGTCTCCTCCAGACACTATTAGGGCTGCAGAGTCTCTTCCAGACACTATTAGGGCTGCAGAGTCTCTTCCAGACACTATTAGGCCTGCAGAGTCTCTTCCAGACACTATTAGGGCTGCAGAGTCTCTTCCAGACACTATTAGGGCTGCAGAGTCTCCTCCAGACATGATTAGGGCTGCAGAGTCTCCTCCAGACACGATTAGGGCTGCAGAGTCTCCTCCAGACACTATTAGGGCTGCAGAGTCTCTTCCAGACACTATTAGGGCTGCAGAGTCTCCTCCAGACACTATTAGGGCTGCAGAGTCTCTTCCAGACACTATTATGGCTGCAGAGTCTCCTCCAGACACTATTAGGCCTGCAGAGTCTCCTCCAGACACTATTAGGCCTGCAGAGTCTCCTCCAGACACTATTAGGCCTGCAGAGTCTCCTCCAGACACTATTAGGGCTGCAGAGTCTCCTCCAGACACTATTAGGGCTGCAGAGTCTCTTCCAGACACTATTAGGCCTGCAGAGTCTCCTCTAGACACTATTAGGCCTGCAGAGTCTCCTCCAGACACTATTAGGGCTGCAGAGTCTCTTCCAGACACTATTAGGGCTGCAGAGTCTCCTCCAGACACTATTAGGGCTGCAGAGTCTCCTCTAGACACTATTAGGCATGCAGAGTCTCCTCCAGACACTATTAGGGCTGCAGAGTCTCTTCCAGACACTATTAGGGCTGCAGAGTCTCCTCCAGACACTATTAGGGCTGCAGAGTCTCTTCCAGACACTATTATGGCTGCAGAGTCTCCTCCAGACACTATTAGGCCTGCAGAGTCTCCCCCAGACACTATTAGGCCTGCAGAGTCTCCTCCAGACACTATTAGGCCTGCAGAGTCTCCTCCAGACACTATTAGGGCTGCAGAGTCTCCTCCAGACACTATTAGGGCTGCAGAGTCTCTTCCAGACACTATTAGGCCTGCAGAGTCTCCTCTAGACACTATTAGGCCTGCAGAGTCTCCTCCAGACACTATTAGGGCTGCAGAGTCTCTTCCAGACACTATTAGGGCTGCAGAGTCTCCTCCAGACACTATTAGGGCTGCAGAGTCTCCTCTAGACACTATTAGGCATGCAGAGTCTCCTCCAGACACTATTAGGGCTGCAGAGTCTCCTCCAGACACTATTAGGCCTGCAGAGTCTCTTCCAGACACTATTAGGGCTGCAGAGTCTCCTCCAGACACTATTAGGGCTGCAGAGTCTCTTCCAGACACTATTAGGGCTGCAGAGTCTCCTCCAGACACTATTAGGCCTGCAGAGTCTCCTCCAGACACTATTAGGGCTGCAGAGTCTCCTCCAGACACTATTAGGGCTGCAGAGTCTGATCCAGACACTATTAGGGCTGCAGAGTCTCCTCCAGACACTATTAGGCCTGCAGAGTCTCCTCCAGACACTATTAGGCCTGCAGAGTCTCCTCCAGACACTATTAGGGCTGCAGAGTCTCTTCCAGACACTATTAGGGCTGCAGAGTCTCTTCCAGACACTATTAGGGCTGCAGAGTCTCCTCCAGACACTATTAGGCCTGCAGAGTCTCCTCCAGACACTATTAGGGCTGCAGAGTCTCCTCCAGACACTATTAGGGCTGCAGAGTCTGATCCAGACACTATTAGGGCTGCAGAGTCTCCTCCAGACACTATTAGGCCTGCAGAGTCTCCTCCAGACACTATTAGGCCTGCAGAGTCTCCTCCAGACACTATTAGGGCTGCAGAGTCTCTTCCAGACACTATTAGGGCTGCAGAGTCTCTTCCAGACACTATTAGGCCTGCAGAGTCTCTTCCAGACACTATTAGGGCTGCAGAGTCTCTTCCAGACACTATTAGGGCTGCAGAGTCTCCTCCAGACACGATTAGGGCTGCAGAGTCTCCTCCAGACACGATTAGGGCTGCAGAGTCTCCTCCAGACACTATTAGGCCTGCAGAGTCTCCTCTAGACACTATTAGGCCTGCAGAGTCTCCTCCAGACACTATTAGGGCTGCAGAGTCTCTTCCAGACACTATTAGGGCTGCAGAGTCTCCTCCAGACACTATTAGGGCTGCAGAGTCTCCTCTAGACACTATTAGGCATGCAGAGTCTCCTCCAGACACTATTAGGGCTGCAGAGTCTCTTCCAGACACTATTAGGGCTGCAGAGTCTCCTCCAGACACTATTAGGGCTGCAGAGTCTCTTCCAGACACTATTATGGCTGCAGAGTCTCCTCCAGACACTATTAGGCCTGCAGAGTCTCCCCCAGACACTATTAGGCCTGCAGAGTCTCCTCCAGACACTATTAGGCCTGCAGAGTCTCCTCCAGACACTATTAGGGCTGCAGAGTCTCCTCCAGACACTATTAGGGCTGCAGAGTCTCTTCCAGACACTATTAGGCCTGCAGAGTCTCCTCTAGACACTATTAGGCCTGCAGAGTCTCCTCCAGACACTATTAGGGCTGCAGAGTCTCTTCCAGACACTATTAGGGCTGCAGAGTCTCCTCCAGACACTATTAGGGCTGCAGAGTCTCCTCTAGACACTATTAGGCATGCAGAGTCTCCTCCAGACACTATTAGGGCTGCAGAGTCTCCTCCAGACACTATTAGGCCTGCAGAGTCTCTTCCAGACACTATTAGGGCTGCAGAGTCTCCTCCAGACACTATTAGGGCTGCAGAGTCTCTTCCAGACACTATTAGGGCTGCAGAGTCTCCTCCAGACACTATTAGGCCTGCAGAGTCTCCTCCAGACACTATTAGGGCTGCAGAGTCTCCTCCAGACACTATTAGGGCTGCAGAGTCTGATCCAGACACTATTAGGGCTGCAGAGTCTCCTCCAGACACTATTAGGCCTGCAGAGTCTCTTCCAGACACAATTAGGGCTGCAGAGTCTCTTCCAGACACTATTAGGGCTGCAGAGTCTCCTCCAGACACTATTAGGGCTGCAGAGTCTCCTCCAGACACTATTAGGCCTGCAGAGTCTCCTCCAGACACTATTAGGGCTGCAGAGTCTCCTCCAGACACTATTAGGGCTGCAGAGTCTCCTCCAGACACTATTAGGGCTGCAGAGTCTCCTCCAGACACTATTAGGGCTGCAGAGTCTCTTCCAGACACTTTTAGGGCTGCAGAGTCTCCTCCAGACACTATTAGGGCTGCAGAGTCTCTTCCAGACACTATTAGGGCTGCAGAGTCTCCTCCAGACACTATTAGGGCTGCAGAGTCTGATCCAGACACTATTAGGGCTGCAGAGTCTCCTCCAGACACTATTAGGCCTGCAGAGTCTCCTCCAGACACTATTAGGCCTGCAGAGTCTCCTCCAGACACTATTAGGGCTGCAGAGTCTCTTCCAGACACTATTAGGGCTGCAGAGTCTCTTCCAGACACTATTAGGCCTGCAGAGTCTCTTCCAGACACTATTAGGGCTGCAGAGTCTCTTCCAGACACTATTAGGGCTGCAGAGTCTCCTCCAGACACGATTAGGGCTGCAGAGTCTCCTCCAGACACGATTAGGGCTGCAGAGTCTCCTCCAGACACTATTAGGCCTGCAGAGTCTCCTCTAGACACTATTAGGCCTGCAGAGTCTCCTCCAGACACTATTAGGGCTGCAGAGTCTCTTCCAGACACTATTAGGGCTGCAGAGTCTCCTCCAGACACTATTAGGGCTGCAGAGTCTCCTCTAGACACTATTAGGCATGCAGAGTCTCCTCCAGACACTATTAGGGCTGCAGAGTCTCTTCCAGACACTATTAGGGCTGCAGAGTCTCCTCCAGACACTATTAGGGCTGCAGAGTCTCTTCCAGACACTATTATGGCTGCAGAGTCTCCTCCAGACACTATTAGGCCTGCAGAGTCTCCCCCAGACACTATTAGGCCTGCAGAGTCTCCTCCAGACACTATTAGGCCTGCAGAGTCTCCTCCAGACACTATTAGGGCTGCAGAGTCTCCTCCAGACACTATTAGGGCTGCAGAGTCTCTTCCAGACACTATTAGGCCTGCAGAGTCTCCTCTAGACACTATTAGGCCTGCAGAGTCTCCTCCAGACACTATTAGGGCTGCAGAGTCTCTTCCAGACACTATTAGGGCTGCAGAGTCTCCTCCAGACACTATTAGGGCTGCAGAGTCTCCTCTAGACACTATTAGGCATGCAGAGTCTCCTCCAGACACTATTAGGGCTGCAGAGTCTCCTCCAGACACTATTAGGCCTGCAGAGTCTCTTCCAGACACTATTAGGGCTGCAGAGTCTCCTCCAGACACTATTAGGGCTGCAGAGTCTCTTCCAGACACTATTAGGGCTGCAGAGTCTCCTCCAGACACTATTAGGCCTGCAGAGTCTCCTCCAGACACTATTAGGGCTGCAGAGTCTCCTCCAGACACTATTAGGGCTGCAGAGTCTGATCCAGACACTATTAGGGCTGCAGAGTCTCCTCCAGACACTATTAGGCCTGCAGAGTCTCTTCCAGACACAATTAGGGCTGCAGAGTCTCTTCCAGACACTATTAGGGCTGCAGAGTCTCCTCCAGACACTATTAGGGCTGCAGAGTCTCCTCCAGACACTATTAGGCCTGCAGAGTCTCCTCCAGACACTATTAGGGCTGCAGAGTCTCCTCCAGACACTATTAGGGCTGCAGAGTCTCCTCCAGACACTATTAGGGCTGCAGAGTCTCCTCCAGACACTATTAGGGCTGCAGAGTCTCTTCCAGACACTTTTAGGGCTGCAGAGTCTCCTCCAGACACTATTAGGGCTGCAGAGTCTCTTCCAGACACTATTAGGGCTGCAGAGTCTCCTCCAGACACTATTAGGGGCTGCAGAGTCTCCTCCAGACACTAGTAGGGCTGCAGAGTCTCCTCCAGACACTATTAGGGCTGCAGAGTCTCCTCCAGACACTATTAGGGCTGCAGAGTCTCCTCCAGACACTATTAGGGCTGCAGAGTCTCCTCCAGACACTATTAGGGCTGCAGAGTCTCCTCCAGACACTATTAGGGCTGCAGAGTCCTCCTCCAGACACTATTAGGGCTGCAGAGTCTCCTCCAGACACTATTAGGGCTGCAGAGTCTCCTCCAGACACTATTAGGGCTGCAGAGTCTCCTCCAGACACTATTAGGCCTGCAGAGTCTCCTCCAGACACTATTAGGGCTGCAGAGTCTCCTCCAGACACTATTAGGGCTGCAGAGTCTCCTCCAGACACTATTAGGGCTGCAGAGTCTCCTCCAGACACTATTAGGGCTGCAGAGTCTCTTCCAGACACTATTAGGGCTGCAGAGTCTCCTCCAGACACTATTAGGGCTGCAGAGTCTCCTCCAGACACAATTAGGGCTGCAGAGTCTCCTCCAGACACTATTAGGGCTGCAGAGTCTCCTCCAGACACTATTAGGGCTGCAGAGTCTCTTCCAGACACTATTATGGCTGCAGAGTCTCCTCCAGACACTATTATGCCTGCAGAGTCTCCCCCAGACACTATTAGGCCTGCAGAGTCTCCTCCAGACACTATTAGGCCTGCAGAGTCTCCTCCAGACACTATTAGGGCTGCAGAGTCTCCTCCAGACACTATTAGGGCTGCAGAGTCTCTTCCAGACACTATTAGGCCTGCAGAGTCTCCTCTAGACACTATTAGGCCTGCAGAGTCTCCTCCAGACACTATTAGGGCTGCAGAGTCTCTTCCAGACACTATTAGGGCTGCAGAGTCTCCTCTAGACACGATTAGGCATGCAGAGTCTCCTCCAGACACTATTAGGGCTGCAGAGTCTCCTCCAGACACTATTAGGCCTGCAGAGTCTCTTCCAGACACTATTAGGGCTGCAGAGTCTCCTCCAGACACGATTAGGGCTGCAGAGTCTCTTCCAGACTCTATTAGGGCTGCAGAGTCTCCTCCAGACACTATTAGGCCTGCAGAGTCTCCTCCAGACACTATTAGGGCTGCAGAGTCTCCTCCAGACACTATTAGGGCTGCAGAGTCTCCTCCAGACACTATTAGGCCTGCAGAGTCTCCTCCAGACACTATTAGGGCTGCAGAGTCTCTTCCAGACACTATTAGGCCTGCAGAGTCTCTTCCAGACACTATTAGGGCTGCAGAGTCTCTTCCAGACACTATTAGGGCTGCAGAGTCTCCTCCAGACACTATTAGGCCTGCAGAGTCTCCTCCAGACACTATTAGGGCTGCAGAGTCTCCTCCAGACACTATTAGGGCTGCAGAGTCTCCTCCAGACACTATTAGGCCTGCAGAGTCTCCTCCAGACACTATTAGGGCTGCAGAGTCTCTTCCAGACACTATTAGGGCTGCAGAGTCTCTTCCAGACACTATTAGGGCTGCAGAGTCTCCTCCAGACACTATTAGGGCTGCAGAGTCTCCTCCAGACACTATTAGGGCTGCAGAGTCTCCTCCAGACACTATTAGGGCTGCAGAGTCTCTTCCAGACACTATTAGGGCTGCAGAGTCTCCTCCAGACACTATTAGGGCTGCAGAGTCTCCTCCAGACACTATTAGGGCTGCAGAGTCTCCTCCAGACACTATTAGGGCTGCAGAGTCTCTTCCAGACACTATTAGGCCTGCAGAGTCTCTTCCAGACACTATTAGGCCTGCAGAGTCTCTTCCAGACACTATTAGGGCTGCAGAGTCTCCTCCAGACACTATTAGGCCTGCAGAGTCTCCTCCAGACACTATTAGGGCTGCAGAGTCTCCTCCAGACACTATTAGGGCTGCAGAGTCTCCTCCAGACACTATTAGGCCTGCAGAGTCTCCTCCAGACACTATTAGGCCTGCAGAGTCTCCTCCAGACACTATTAGGGCTGCAGAGTCTCCTCCAGACACAATTAGGGCTGCAGAGTCTCCTCCAGACACTATTAGGCCTGCAGAGTCTCCTCCAGACACTATTAGGGCTGCAGAGTCTCTTCCAGACACTATTAGGGCTGCAGAGTCTCTTCCAGACACTATTAGGGCTGCAGAGTCTCCTCCAGACACTATTAGGGCTGCAGAGTCTCTTCCAGACACTATTAGGGCTGCAGAGTCTCCTCCAGACACTATTAGGGCTGCAGAGTCTCCTCCAGACACTATTAGGGCTGCAGAGTCTCCTCCAGACACTATTAGGGCTGCAGAGTCTCCTCTAGACACTATTAGGGCTGCAGTGTCTCTTCCAGACACTATTAGGGCTGCAGAGTCTCCTCCAGACACTATTAGGGCTGCAGAGTCTCCTCCAGACACAATTAGGGCTGCAGAGTCTCCTCCAGACACGATTAGGCCTGCAGAGTCTCTTCCAGACACTATTAGGGCTGCAGAGTCTCCTCCAGACACTATTAGGGCTGCAGAGTCTCCTCCAGACACTATTAGGGCTGCAGAGTCTCCTCCAGACACTATTAGGGCTGCAGAGTCTCTTCCAGACACTATTAGGGCTGCAGAGTCTCCTCTAGACACTATTAGGGCTGCAGAGTCTCTTCCAGACACTATTATGGCTGCAGAGTCTCCTCCAGACACTATTAGTGCTGCAGAGTCTCTGGCCTCCATTAAGACACAGCTCAAGCTCAAGACCATGCTGTTCAGAAATGCTTTCAAGGACCTCTGTTAATTCTGTTCTCATTTTTTCCAGATCTGAATTGGTAGGCATGTTTATAGCTACAGACACCTGTACCAGTAAGGCTAAGCTAAGAGCAGTGGAACGATTCATTTTATTTTATTAAGCAGTAGAGACGTATCAAATTCGCAAGTTCACATTATTAGGGTTAGATTTTAAAAAAAGGTACAGTCGAGGGTATTCTCTCAAAAGCTCTAGAATAACTGTGGTAGAGTGAAAAGGCTCTTACCAGCAGAACAATTCAACTCCACAGTAGGAGGACATGAATGTGGCCTACAGTATAGTCACACTTCACCTATTCAGTTGGTAGATAAGTGTGTGTGTGTGTGTGTGTGTGTGTGTGTGTGTGTGTGTGTGTGTGTGTGTGTGTGTGTGTGTGTAGAGATTGCTCAGGAGATATGTGAAATGTCACTGTCACTGTTAACAATGACTGGTGGTTAAGTAATAGGGGTTGGTGTTGAGAGGTCAAACGATGAAGGAAAGACACACACACACACACACACACACACACATTAGTCATACTTCGCTGTTGCCTATGGGTTGAAACTCTGTAGGTCAGTGATCACGTGAAACGACAAATATGTCAGTGTGTCAACCTAAAGATTAGCCTTAATGAGATATTCAATTGGTAGATACGTGTGTGTGTGTGTGTGTGTGTGTGTGTGTGTGTAGTGTGTGTGACCCACAAGACAATTGGTTCAAACAACAGGGGTAGAGGTGCTTCCCAAAATAGTGTACTGTATATGCTGTATGATACAGTATGAACTACAGTCTTGGCCGGGATTCAATCCCATTGTGCTTTTAGGCAATGTGGGTATTAAAGGTAATGTTAATGTATTCATGAAAATGGGAAATGATCTTTTAATGTCAAGTGCTCTATAACACTTACTCTTTAAAAATACCAGGCTATTTATGTTCCGGTGACAAAATAAGGGTTGATTTTCAGGCTGTTGTCCTCCCCTCCCTTGTAGTGATGCCTCAGAACCCAGGTCAGGGCTAAACTTGTTGTTTACAGGGATGGGTTGACTCTATATCAGTATATCCTGTCATGCGCTCTACCACTAATGGTGAATCATTTCTTTCTCTCTCTCTCTGTCTCTCTCTCTCTGTCTCTCTCTCTCTCTCTCTCCCGCAGCGCGCCGACGCCGGCCTCGAGGACACCCCGGAGGGCGAGGCGCAGGGCGATCCGGATGGAAGCTGTGGAACTCCTGGATTAGCGCTGGGTCCAATATGTCCTCCACCGGTACCCAGCACATCTCCTCCGGGCCGTACCCCTCCCATATATATATATATATATAGAGAGAGAGAGAGAGAGAGAGAGAGAGAGAGAGAGAGAGAGAGAGAGAGAGAGAGAGAGAGAGAGAGAGAGAGAGAGAGAGAGAGAGAGAGAGAGAGAGAGAGAGAGAGAGAGAGAGAGAGAGAGAGAGAGAGAGAGGAGAGAGAGAGAGAGAGAGAGAGAGAGAGAGAGAGAGAGAGAGAGAGAGAGAGAGAGAGAGAGAGAGAGAGAGAGAGAGAGAGAGAGAGAGAGAGAGAGAGAGAGAGAGAGAGAGAGAGAGAGAGAGAGAGAGAGAGAGAGAGAGAGAGAGAGAGAGAGAGAGAGAGAGAGAGAGAGAGAGAGAGAGAGAGAGAGAGAGAGAGAGAGAGAGAGGCCTTTGGCAAATAAAGCCTGCTATTCAATAAACTGTGTGGGTTTGACTCAACCTCTGAGTATGAATGACAGTCATCAGAGTCATATCCAGCTGTTGTTGTGACTAGTAAGGCTTTCCAGTTCACACCCACCATGTTCCCTCTTTCTGATATGACTGTGAGGACACACCCCTGCCATGCACACACACACATCACATGACTTGGCTAAATACAGGAAGGATGGTAGATGAGACAGAGAGAGAGACAAAGACAGAGACAGCGAGAGAGAGCAATTAGACCCAACCAAATCATGAGAAAGATAATTACTTGACACATTGGAAAGAATTAACAAAAAAACAGGCCCTAAACAGAGAGTACACAGTGGCAGAATACCTGACCACTGTGACTGGCCCAAACTTAAGGAGAGTTTTAAATATGTACAGATTCAGTGAGCATAGCCTTGCTATTGAGAAAGGCCGCCGTAGGCAGACCTGGCTCTTAAGAGAAGACATAAAATGAGGTGGAAACTGAGCTGCACTTCCTAACCTCCTGCTGTCAAGGTTGGCTCAAGGAAGCAGGAGAGGCAGAGTCAAGCGCAGGAGACAGAAAATCCGTGAATACACTTTTAATGAGCATCCACAACGTACGAACACAGTAGGGCAGGGCGCATAAAAACAAATGCTCCAAAAACCCCAGCTCAAACACTAAGCAGGGACGCAGCCCACAATAACCTCTGCGGCAAAAAAACACAGGCAGAGGGAAACACTCGTTCCTCAAACGACATAAGTCCTGACATAGAACAATCACGCACAAAACACAAACCTACCTAGCTAGACTAAATACCCCCCCCACTAACAACTAATACAAAACAGGTGCGTGCCTAACCTAGACCTAACCAACAGAAAGTGAAACAGAGGATCGGTGGCAGCTAGTAGGCCGGCGACGACGACCGCCGAGCACCGCCCGGGCGAGGAGGGGCGCCCCCTTCCATCGCTGTCGTGACACCTGCCAAATGTATGACCATATTAGAGACACATATTTCCCTCAGATTACACAGATCCACAAAGAATCCACAATTTCAATAAACTGCCATATCTACTCGGTGAAATACCGCAGTGTGCCCTCACAGCAGCAAGATTTGTGACCTGTTGCCACAAGAAAAGGGCAACCAGTGAAGAACAAACACCATTGTAATACAACCCATGCCAATAAAGCCCTTGAAATGAATTGAATTGAATTGAGAGAGCGAAAGAGAAAGAGAGCGAGGGAGAATGATAAAATGCACACACAACTGATCTTCACTCTGTTTCATAGATAATAAATAAAAGTGAAATAAACAATCAAAAATTTCAAAGGAATAGACACATATCAAATGTCCTATTATGGCTACGTACAGTGTTATAATGATGTACAAATAGTCTTTCTCTCTCTCACTACCTCTTATCTCTCTTCCATCTCCGCTCTCTCTCTCCCTCCCTACTCCCTCTACCGCTCCACTTATTTCATAGTCAATAACAACCCCAACCAATATCAATATCTCATATTTCATCCACCTCACCAATCCCTGGCAGGATAATAAGGCTGACTGCTGGATATTTATTTTGATACGTTTTCTCATATCGAGCTTGTAGGGAATTGCTTTTCCTCGTCACAAACACACAAGTCTGTTGATGTCAACGCTGCGTCTGTGTGTATGAGTCATGAGGTCATCAGTGGGATTACCCTCCCTGCAGGTCTCAATGGGGGATCCGTGTGTATTCATTATATCTGTGTGTGTGTGTGTGTGTGTGTGTGTGTGTGTGTGTGTGTGTGTGTGTGTGTGTGTGTGTGTGTGTGTGTTTGCTGCTGGAATGGTAAACAGTGAAGAAGATGAGTCTCAGAGAATGAGTCATAGGGAGAAAGAATTCAACTGGAGTGGAGAGAGAGAGAGAATCATGTGACATTTCACATATGGATCTCATCTTGTTATGACATTAATTAGCCGTCAGACCACGCATTCTAACATAGCTCATTAGAGACATATAATTTGAGATTAGAGATACAGTGAGGGAAAAAAGTATTTGATCCCCTGCTGATTTTGTACGTTTGCCCACTGACAAAGAAATGATCAGTCTATAATTTTAATGGTAGATTTATTTGAACAGTGAGAGACAGAATAACAACAACAAAAAATCCAGAAAAACACATGTCAAAAATGTTATAAATTGATTTGCATTTTAATGAGGCAAATAAGTATTTGACCCCCTCTCAATCAGAAAGATTTCTGGCTCCCAGGTGTCTTTTATACAGGTAACGAGCTGAGATTAGGAGCACACTCTTAAAGGGAGTGCTCCTAATCTCAGCTTGTTACCTGTAAAAAAAGACACCTGTCCACAGAAGCAATCAATCAATCAGATTCCAAACTCTCCACCATGGCCAAGACCAAAGAGATATAATAGCTACCTTTATTCCAATGAATTCAGAATTTTATTGGGCTATGGATATGCCTTGATTAAGTCAAAACCAATCAAACCATGTTTGAGAGGCAATGATCCAGGTGTTTATTTTATTGTGGATCAGTGTTTAATTGTTGATTACCTTGGTCTTGAGAATACAGGTGTGTTGTCTGTAACTAAAAGTTGGTCCTTGACATTTTCCAGTTCTGCTCAGATAATCAATGAATCACCATCCAATTCAAATGTTGAAATCAAAAGATAATTGTCGTTTACAGAAGTAGCAAATGAATTGTGATGATGTAAACTAATTATGCAGTGTGCACAGAGATAGTGGGAGACTCAGAGCGTTTGGCTGTTAGGGAGAATATCAACTGGAATCTGTGGATGCAATCAGTTTGTGTAGGCAAACTCAGTTTACTTTGGGACAACAGTTTACCAACCTTGAAAAATGCATTTAAAGTCTATGGAGCAGTACTTTTTTCATCGAGACCAGCGATCAGTTTACTGGATGCAACGTAGTAGAGACAGTATTTTCAAGGCTTTTGCGCCATCTACTGGTATAAATAGGAATGTGCTTTCAAGTTAGAGTGGGTTTGTTGACATGCAGTGCATTCGGAAAGTATTCAGACCCCTTGACTTCTTCCACATTTTGTTACGTTACAATCGTATTCTAAAATGGATACAATTATTTGGGATGGGTGATAACAGGAGAACTTTAATATACACCCTGGTCTAAAGGCACAGGCGAGGCAGCACAAAGCACAACCACGGTAACATGAACCGGATTAAACAAAACACAAACCTAGGTTTGAAACAAACCAGTCTGTAGCGTAACACCCTACACAAAGAACAATTCCACACACAGACATGGGGGAAACAGAGGGTAATATACATTCAGTCTGATGAGGGAATGTGAACCAGGTGTGCGGGAAAACAAGATAAAACAAAGGGAAAATGAAAGGTGGAGCGGCGATGGCTGGAAGACCGGTGACGTCGACCGCCGAACGCCGCCCGAACAAGGAGAGGGACCGACTTCGGCGGAAGTCGTGACACCCCTCATCAATATACACGCAATACCCCATAACAACAAAGAAAAAACAGATTTTTTAAAATTTTATCACATTTATTTCAAATAAAAAATATACATTTACATAAGTATTGAGACCCTTTACTCAGTACTTTGTTGAAGCACCTTTGGCAGCGATTACAGACTTGAGTCTTCATGGGTATGACGCTACAAGCTTGGCACAACTGCATTTGGGGAGTTTCTCCCATTCTTCTCTGCAGATCATCTACCACTCCAGTGTACAATTGCTATATCGTAATTACCTCGCCACTATGGCCTATTTTATTGCCTTATCTCCCTTATCTTATCTTGCACACACTGTATATATACTTGTTGTAAATGAGAACTTGTTAAATAAAGGTGAAATAAAAGATCCTCTCAAGCTCTGTCAGGTTGGATGGGGAGAGTCGCTGCACAGCTATTTTCAGGTCTCTTCAGAGATGTTTGATTGGGTTGAAGTCCAGGCCCTGGCTGGGCCACTGAAAGACATTCAGAGACTTGTCCTGTAGCCACGACTGCATTGTCTTGGCTGTGTGCTTAGGGTCGTTATCCTGTTGGAAGGTGAACCTTCGCACCTGTCTGAGGTCCTGAGTGCTCTGGAGCAGGTTTTCATCAAGGATCTCTTTGTACTTTGCTCCATTCATCTTTCCCTCCATCCTGACTAGTCTCCTAGTCCCTGTGACTGAAAAACATCCCCACAGCATGATGCTGCCACCACCATGCTTCACCGTCGGTATAGTGCCAGGTTTCCTCCAGACGTGATGCTTGGCATTAACCTCTCTGGGCTATGTGGGACGATTTCGTCCCACCTACGTAACAGCCACTTCAATCCAGTGGCGCGATTTTTGAATCGTTAGAAATGCTATAACTTCAATTTCTCAAACATATGACTATTTCACAGCTATTTAAAGACAAGAATCTCGTTAATCTAACCCCACTGTCCGATTTCAAAAAGGCTTTACAACAAAAGCAAAACATTAGATTATGTCAGCAGAGTACCCAGCCAGAAATAATCACACAGCCATTTTTCAAGCTAGCATATCATGTCACATAAACCCAAACCATATCTAAATGCAGCACTAACCTTTGATGATCTTCATCAGATGACACACCTAGGACATTGTGTTATACAATACATGCATGTCTGTTCAATCAAGTTCATATTTATATCAAAAACCAGCTTTTTACATTAGCATGTGACGTTCAGAACTAGCATTCCCACCGAACACTTCCGGTGATTTTACTAAATTACTCACGATAAACGTTCACAAAAAGCATAACAATTATTTTAAGAATTATAGATACATTACCCCTCTATGCACTCGATATGTCCGATTTTAAAATAGCTTTTCGGATGAAGCACATTTTGCAATAATCTAAGTACATAGCCCGGCATTACAGGGCTAGCTATTTAGATACCCACCCAGTTCAGCCTCCACCAAAATCACATTTCCTATAAGAAAAATGTTCTTACCTTGCTTGTTCTTCATCAGAATACACTGCCAGGACTTCTACTTCAATAACAAATGTTGGTTTGGTCCCAAATAATCCATCGTTATGTTCCAACAGCGACGTTTTGTTCGTGAGTTCTAGAATGCTTCTTCGCGGTGTCGCGCATGGCGCATTGGCGTGTCAAAAATGTCTAAATATTCCATTACCGTACTTCGAAGCATGTCAACCGCTGTTTAAAACCAATTTTTATGCCATTTATGTCATAGAGAAGTGTTAATATTCCGACCGGGAGTATGCATTGAGCCTAAACAGCCGAATAAAATTTCTCCTCAGAAGCGACTCATGCACGCGCATCATTGAAAGGTCCTCCGAGCATCCACTTACAAAAGGCGATAATATATTTCAACCTGAGGTTCCCTCGTAAACCTTCAGTTATTTCGCGGGCTCTGAGAGCCTATTGGAGCCCTGGGAATTGTCACGTTACAGCTAAGATCCTTACTTTTCAATAAAAAGAGGTAAGACGCACGACTCCTTGTCAGACAGGGTACTTCCTGCTTGAAGCCTTGTCAGGTTTTTGCCTGCCATAGGAGTTCTGTTATACTCACAGACACCATTCAAACAGTTTTAGAAAATTCAGAGTGTTTTCTATCCAAACCTGAACAATAATATGCATATTCTAGCTTCTGAGTTGGTGTAGGAGGCAGTTAAAAATGGGAACATATTTTTTCCAAAAATTCTCAATACTGCCCCCTATACCAAAGAGGTTTTAAGGCCAAAGAGTAAAATCTTGGTTTCATCAGACCAGAGAATCTTGTTTCTCATGGTCTGAGAGTCTTTAGGTGCCTTTTAGCAAACTCCAAGCGGGCTGTCATGTGCCTTTTACTGAGGAGTGGCTTCCCTCTGGCCACTCTACCATAAAGGCCTGATTGGTGGAGTCACGATCGCTATCTTCAAACTCCCGATCATAAATAAACCAAGGCGCAGCGTGCATGGAATTCCACATCTTTTTTTATGAAAATGAAACTCACCAAAACAACAAACAGGAGAAAAACGAAAACGTGACTTTCTGGAGCTGCTCAAAGGCAGCTACACAAAAACAAGATCCCACAACTAAAGGTGGAAAAAAGGGCTGCCTAAGTATGATTCCTAATCAGAGACAACGATAGACAGCTGCCTCTGATTAGGAACACAAAGAAATAGACAAACTAGATTGCCCACCCCACAGCACACCCTGACCTAACCAAACTAGAGGAAAATAAACGTCTGTCTAAGGTCAGGGCGTGACAGTACCTCCCCCCCAAAGGTGCGGACTCCCGGCCGCAAACCTGAACCTATAGGGGAGGGTCCGGGTGGGCATCTATTCTTGGCGGCGGCTCTGGTTCGGGGCGTAGCCCCCACTCCGCCCGCTGATCCCCCCGCTTCTGTGTCGCCGGAGGAACCAGACTGTGGATCATCGCTGGAGGCTCTGAACTCCAGCGGCGGCCCGCAGTCCGCTGAAGACTCCGGACTGTGGGCCGCCGCTGGAGGCTCCGGACTGGGGACCGTCGCTGGAGGCTCCAGACTGGGAACTGTCGCTGGAGGCTCCGGACTGGGAATTGACGCAGGAGGCTCCGGACAGGGAACCGTCACTGGAGGCTCCGGACAGGGGGACGTCGCTGGAGGCTTCGTGCCATGGATTATCACTGGAGGCTTCGTGCCATGGATTATCACTGGAGGCTTCATTCCATGGATCATCCCTTCAGGCTCCGGGCCATGGATCATCACTGGAGGCTTCGTGCCATGGATTATCACTGGAGGCTCCGGACCATGGATTATCACTGGAGGCTTCGTGCCATGGATCATCACTGGAGGCTTCGGACCATAGATCATCACTGGAGGCTTCTTACGTGGAGCTGGAGCAGGTCTCACCGGACTGGGGAGACGCACTGGAGACCGGGTGCGCAGAGCTGACACAGGGTATACTGGGCCGTGGAGGAGCACTGGAGGTCTGGAGCTTAGGGCTGGCACAACCCGTCCTGGCTGGATGTTTACTTTAGTCCGGCAAGGGCGGAACTCTGGCACAGGACGAACTGGGCTGTACAGGCGCACTGGCGACACAGTGCGTAGAACTGGCGCAGGATATACTGGGCCGTGGAGGCGCACTGGAGGTCTGGAGCGTATGGGTGGCACAACCTGTCTTTGCTGGATGCTCAACCTAGCTCGACAACTTCAGGGCGCGGGCACAGATCGCACCGGCCTGTGAATGCGCACTGGCAACACAGTGCTCATCACCGCATAACACGGTGCATGCCTCGTCACTCGCTCCCCACGGTAAGCACGGGGAGTTGGCTCAGGTCTCCACCCTGACTCTGCCAAACTCCCCGTGTGCCCCCCCAAATTTTGGGGGGGGCTGCCTCTCATGCTTCCGTCGATGTTGGTTCTCACCGGTCCAGCTCGTCTTCCCAGTAAGCGCACGCTGCTTGGCTTTCTTGTGGTGGGATCTTCTGTCACGATCGCTATCTTCAAACTCCCGATCATAAATAAACCAAGGCGCAGCGTGCATGGAATTCCACATCTTTTTTTATGAAAATGAAACTCACCAAAACAACAAACAGGAGAAAAATGAAAACGTGACGTTCTGGGGCTGCTCAAAGGCAGCTACACAAAAACAAGATCCCACAACTAAAGGTGGAAAAAAGGGCTGCCTAAGTATGATTCCTAATCAGAGACAACGATAGACAGCTGCCTCTGATTAGGAACCATACTCGGCTCAACACAAAGAAATAGACAAACTAGATTGCCCACCCCACATCACACCCTGACCTAACCAAACTAGAGGAAAATAAACGTCTCTCTAAGGTCAGGGCGTGACAGGTGGAGTGCTGCAGAGATGGTTGTCCTAAGGCCGGAGGAGTGGCGCAGTGAAATAAAGGAACTGCATTGCAATCTTAAGTCTTCATTATAAACCACGGTTTGATCCCAGGCTGTGTTGCAGCTGGCTGCTACCGGGAGACCCATGAGGCGGCGCACAATTGGCCCAGCGTCGTCCGGGTTAGGGGAGGGTTTGACTGACATTGACATTTGACATTTTAGTCATTTAGCAGACGCTCTTATCCAGAGCGACATACATTTTTTTTCTGGCCTGGCCCCCCTTGGGAATCAAACCCACAACCCTGGCGTTGCAAACACCATGCTCTACCAACTGAGCTACAGGGAAGGCTTGACTGGCCGGGATGTCCTTTCCCAACTCCTTGTGGCAGGCCAGGTGAATACACGCTGACTTCGGTCGCCAGTTGTACGGTGTTTCCCCCAAACACATTGGTGTGGCTGGCTTCCTGGTTTTTATTTGGCCCGACTAATTGGCGCCACACTATGGGACTCCCAATCACAGCCAGTTGTGATACAGCCTGGAATCAAACCAGGGTCTGTAGTGACACCTCTAGCACAGAGATGCAGTGCCTTAGACCGCTGCGCCACTCAGGAGCCCTGAGCAGTGTGTCAAGAAGCAGTGCGGATTGGCAGGGTCATATTTCGGAGGATGCATGACTCTCAACCTTTGCCTTTCCCGAGTCCGTACGGGAGTTGCAGCGATGGGACAAGACTGTAAATTCCAATTGGGGGAAAAAAAGGGGTGTAAAAAATAAATAAAATAAGAGATTGTTGTCCATCTGGAAGGTTCTCCCATCTCCACAGAGGAACTCTTGAGTTCTGCCATCGGGTTCTGCCATTGGGTTCTTGGTCACCTCCATGACCAAGGCCCATTTCTCAGTTTGGCCGGGCAGCTAGCTCTAGGACGAGTCTTGGTGGTTCCAAACTTCTTCCATTTAAGAATTATGTGTTCATTTAAGAATTATGTTTTCACTGTTCTTGTGGACCTTCAATGCTGCAGACATTTTTGAGTACTCTTCCCCAGATCTGTGCCTCGACACAATCCTGTCTCGGAGCTCTATGGACAATTCCTTCTACCTTATGGCTTGGTTTTTGCTCTGACATGCACTGTCAACTATGGGACTTAAACATAGACAGGTGTGTGCCTTTCCAAATCATGTCCAATCAATTGAATTTACCCCAGGTGGACCAATCAAGTTGTAGAAACATCTCAAGGATGATCAATGTAAACAGGATGCACCTGAGCTGGATTTCGAGTCTCATAGCAAAGGGTCTGAATACTTATATAAATTTGTAATAAATTAGCCAAAAATCTAAAAAAACATTTTTTGCTTTGTCATTATGGGGTATTGTGTGATTGAATCTATTTAATCAATTTTAGACTATTGCTGTAACGTAACAATGTGGAAAAAGTCAAGGGGTCTGAATACTTTCCGAATGCACTGTATAAATGAGAGGTTCACAATTACATTCAACCACTAGGGGGAGCACCTCCTTAAGTATGGTACGTGTGAGGATTTACACAGCACAACAGCCTGCTGTTACACTGTAAACAAAATGGTTCTTCTTGTTGATGTCCATAATCAAATCAAATCCAATGCTATTCCTCACATGTTTCATAAACAACAGGTGTAGACTAACAGTGAAATGCTTACTTACGGGCCATTCCCAACAATCAGCACTTACAGTAGACCAGGGCAGCTACAACAGGGCAGAAATTTGCCAAAATGATTTGTTGGAAAGGTGGCATCATATGACGGTCCCACGTTGAAATTAAATTAGCTCTTCAGTAAGGCCATTCTACTGACAATGTTTGTCTATAGAGATTGCATGGCTGTGTGCTCAATTGTATACACCTGTTAGCAATGGGTGTGGCTGAAATAGCCAAATCCACTAATTTGAAGGTGTCACGTCATAGAAAGCTGTTATTTTCTATGGTAGAGTAGGTCAGGGCGTGAAAGGGGGGTTTTCTAGTTTCGTTTTTCTATGTTGTTATGTTCTAGTTTTGTATTTCTATGTTGGGTTTTGTTTGGGATGATCTCCAATTAGAGGCAGCTGATCCTCGTTGTCTCTAATTGGAGATCATACTTAAGTAGGTGTTTTTTTTTCCACCTGGGGTTGTGGGAGATTGTCTTTGAGTTAGTGTATGTTTCACCTCTGCGTCACGGTTTGTTGTTTTGTTATTCAGTTTATTTATATGTATTGCATAGTTTCACAGTTCAATGAAAATGTGGAAAGATAATCACGCTGCACTTTGGTCCGCTCTTTCCTACGACAACCGTGACAGAAGGGGTGTCCACCCTTTTATATATACACTACTGTTCAAAAGTTTGGTCACTTAGAAATGTCCTTGTTTTCCATGAAAACATACATGAAATGAGTTGCAAATATAAATATAGTCAAGACTTTGACAAGGTTATAAATAATTATTTTGAATTTAAATAATAATTGTGTCCTTCAAGCTTTGCTATCGTCAAAGAATCCTACATTTTCTGAAAATACAGCCTTGCAGACCTTTGGCATTCTAGTTGTCGATTTGTTGATGTAATCTGAAGAGATTACACCTCATGCTTCCTGAAGCACGTCCTACAAATTGGATTGGCTTGATGGGCACTTCTTATGTACCATACGGTCAAGCTGCTCCCACAACAGCTCAATAGGGTTGAGATCCGGTGACTGTGCTGGCCACTCCCTTATAGACAGAATACCAGCTGACTGCTTCTTCCCTAAATAGTTCTTGCATAGTTTGGAGCTGTGCTTTGGGTCATTGTCCTGTTGTAGGAGGAAATTGGCTCCATTTAAGCACCGCCCACAGGGTATGACATGGCGTTGCAAAATGGAGTGATAGCCTTCCTTCTTCAAGATCCCTTTTACCCTGTACAAATCTCCCACTTCACCACTACCAAAGCACCCCCAGACCATCACATTGCCTCCACCATGCTTGAAAGATGGCGTCAAGCACTCCTCCAGCATCTTTTCATTTTTTCTGTCTCACGAATGTTCTTCTTTGTGATTCGAACACCTCAAACGTAGATTCGTCTGTCCATAACACTTTATTCCAATCTTCCTCTGCCCAGTGTCTGTTCTTTTGCCCAACTTAATCTTTTCTTTTTATTGTCCAGTCTGAGATATGGCTTTTTCTTTGCAACTCTGCCTAGAAGGCCAGCATCCCAGAGTCGCCTCTTCACTGTTGACGTTGAGACTGGTGTTTTGCGGGTACTATTTAATGAAGCTGCCAGTTGAGGACTTGTGAGGCGTCTGTTTCTCAAACTAGACACTCTAATGTACTTGTCCTCTTGCTCAGTTGTGCACCGGGGCCTCTCACTCCTCTTTCTATTCTGGTTAGAGCCAGTTTGCGCTGTTCTGTGAAGGGAATAGTACACAGGTTTGTACGAGATCTTCAGTTTCTTGGCAATTTCTCGAAAGGAATAGCCTTAATTTCTCAGAACAAGAATAGACTGATGAGTTTCAGAAAAAAGTTATTTGTTTCAGATACTCAACTAGTCTAAAGGCGGCCAGTTTTATTGCTTCTTTAATCAGAAGAACAGTTTTCAGTTGTGCTAACATAATTGCAAAAGGGTTTTCTAATGATCAATTAGCCTTTTAAAATTATAAACTTGGATTAGCTAACACTACGTGCCATTGGAACACAGGAATGATGGTTGCTGATAATGGGCCTCTGTACGCCTATGTAGATATTCCATTAATAAAATCAGCCGTTTCCAGCTACAATAGTCATTTACAACATTAACAATGTCTACACTGTATTTCTGATCAATTTGATGCCATTTTAATAGACAAAAAATTTGCTATTCTTTCAAAAACAAGGACATTTCTAAGTGACCCCAAACTTTTCAACAGTAGTATGTAGTATATATATATATATATCTATCTATCTATCTATCTATCTATCTACACATATATCTACACAGTTAACTTTGAGACACGTACTTGGGCTCATTCCAGACAGTCATGCAAAATCTGTGCATATCTGCAGAGGTTTATCAGATCTTTACAATGCCTGGCAAAAGTCTATATATGATATGTATATACAATATATAACAAAACTAAGATACTGTAATCTGCACAGGGTCTTGTTAACCCAGTTCACACTTTAAGATACACTGAGTGTACAAAACATTAACACCTTCCTAATATTGAGTTGCACCCCCCTTTTCCCCTCAGAACAACCTCAATTCGTCAGGCCATGGACTCTACAAGGTGTCAAATGCTTTCCACAGGGATGCTGGCCCATGTTGACTCCAATGCTTCCCACAGTTGTGTCAAGTTGGCTAGTTGTCCTTTGGGTGGACTCAATTGTCTAAAGGTTTAAAAATGTGTCTTTAATAACCTGTCTCCTCCCCTTCATCTACACTGATTGAAGTGGATTTAACAGGTGACATCAATAAGGGATCATAGCTTTCACCTGGTCAGTCTATGTCATGGAAAGAGCAGGTGTTCCTAATGTTTCGTACACTCAGTGTATGTCTAACTGACAGGAACCCAACCAATAAGAAGTGTCTGACTTCCTCAAAATGAACGGAGAATGGATTAAAAATAACCTTGAAAATAACAATATAGATAGATAGTAGACAACAAAGTCAACAAGTTCCGGTTTGAAAATCTTGGTGTTTTATTGTAAGTATTGCATTTTTAAACTTACACAGCGAGAATCATCATCATCAGACAGCATGTTCTACAAAGGATTGATGGCCACAGAGTTCATCTGAACAACAATGGGACTATAGTCTCTCCTATAGCCTGGTTAAACCAGACTGAATGCTACGCTAACTCGTATCACAGCATTCAGCCTAATTTAACCCAGGCTAGGTCTGTCCTGTTTGGAGGTGGGAATAGCTGTATCTACTTTGACCCATTCATTCTGTCTTAACCTGGTTCCCAGATCTGTGTGTGCTGTCTTGACCAGAATGACCATAGGAGTTGGAAAGACAGCACAAACAGATCTGGGTCCCAGGCTATTCATTCTCCCCCTTCGAGTCGTTGTCTATAAGACCAATACCTAGTACACTGGAGTGAGATTATTCAGGGTGGAGGTCAATTCCATCTAAATTCCATCTGCAAAATGGAACGTGAATTCAATTTGGATACCAGGTAAGAAATTCCCATCTTGAACTCAACAGATAGGAATTGAGTTAGAATAGACCCCAAATCTGGATATAACAACATACTGCTAGCCATACAGAGGCAAAAGCAGATATCACTTATATGGCCGCACTAAGGACACCAGACAACACACACAAAAGAGAGAGGGTATTGGGGAAAAACACAGTTTTTCATTAAATATGGGCCCTTTTTTCTCATAGTGCAGGTTCAAAAAACGACAAACAAAAAGCGCTAGACGATAAAAGTGTAAATGAAGGAGAGTGAAGTAATCTGCCCCCTGTGAAAGAGAAGAGGACACTGTTGGTGTTCTGAGGTTGTTTGGCTTATTTGTTTATATCGAGAAAGCACCATCGTCAGTGAACCATCAATTTGAGGAGATCATGAAATCCCGCAAGATTACACTAACTTTACACCTTAAATGATGTCCTTCGTTGAAACCATAGGTTTTTGTTCTCAATAATATTAATCTGAGGCTTTTTGTAAATGTAAGACACATTTTGTTGACTAAAACATAATCTAGTAAAGACTACTACTTGTCTTCCTACTAGAGGAGTGTGGAGTTAGTTAGTTAGCCCCCATTTTGTATAGTAGCTGGCTCAGTATTTGCCAATTAGACTTGGCTATTGTAGGCTGAGTCCAAAATCAACCCCTTGACCCTACACCCCCATCCCCTCCTAGCAAATTCTAGGATTATTGGATAGGTGTAAACTGTTACGACAGAAACTCCACCCAGCCTATCAGAGAAGGAGAAGGAATGACCATACAGCTTGGGGTCAGTTTGAACTGGACTGTGGATGCTAAGAGGCAAGGCTCAGTACTGGGAGCAGCTTGGGGGCTGATTACAATTCAAGTGTCCGTCTAACAAAACAACATTAGCCTGGTATCCTGACTGATTTCACTACGATTCACCATTGTCTGTTTCCCAAATGGCACCCCATTCCCTAGTCTGGTCAAAAGTAGTGCACTATGTAGGGAATAGGGTGCTATTTGGGAAACAGACGTTGTTTCACTTTTAAACATAAAATCTTAATAAGAGATAAAATCATTTAAAAAAATAGGGAGGAGAATAATAAGATAAGACAGAAACCAAATAAGTTAACTTTTTTCATATTTTTTCTGTGAGGGATGGTTGGATGGAGAAATAGGCTAATAAATATATAAACTTCAAAAACTCAAGGGTCAGGGTGGGATTGTTCTTTCATATGAAGAGATACGTGAATACCAGTGGAAAACAAGACTTTTCAAAGTGCATGTTGAGTTCGCTTCAGTAACAAGGGCTAAGGATGTACACACACAGTCAATGACATCTCATACACCTTGGTGTTGTCTCTTCAGACTCGAGTTCCCCCACAGCTCACCAGATACCACCAGTGGAATGCCATATTGGAGGTTTCAAAATAAAAGTAAAAAACAAACAAATTTGAATAAATAAGAGTGCCACACAAACTCTGTATTTATGAACAGAAGATGTCCTGGGGTGGCGGCCATTTTGTATTACAGCCACATAGTTGTTGTTTTCTTGTTGTTGTGTCTTGAACTTTAAGTTAAGTACTATGAAGTGGAACTTCTCTTGGGGTTAATGGGGGTCAGCTACAGAATGGTAACTTTTGAACGTTTCAACCAGCAAAATGAACAAAGCAATACTGTCCAATTCATGCCACGTGGACGACTGACTGACCGCTTGCCTGTCACACTCTGAGAGAAGTAGAATAAATCTTTTCAAAAATATAATTTAAAATGCACAAAAACACAAGGTCAAAAACAGCAACAGAGGCAATAGGTTTTTTCTATCCACAAGTTTTCAAACTTTTTTTATCGTTAATTTATTAAGCTATTTGTAAGCTATCTAATTATGTACAAAAAAACAAAGCAAGTTGAATGAGCTTTTTTTGGACGGCCACAGGCCTGTTGCCTTGGAAAAGAGAGGGGGGAAAAACAGGAGGAGCTCAAATGGTCGAAAAAACGAAATAAACCTACTAGAAATAGTTATTGCTTGTTACTGCTGGATAGAGAGAAAGGATGATGTTGTCTCTATAGTCCAAAGTTCCTTGGTATTCTTTCTTTTTAAATTGTGCCGATTTGTTTCTATAGACAGCTATAAGGTAGGCAGGTGCAGGATAGCTTGTTGTGGTAGCTGCGTTGTTGTAAAAACACATTTGAAGATTGATTTCCACACCGAGCACCACCCACGGTCCATGGGAATGCATATAATGCATGTTTTTTTCTCTCCTCCATTTGTTTGGATGGAAACGTCCTGTATGACACGGCAGACAAGGATCGTTGGTTGTACAAGCGTTTGAGCTGCGTTGTTGATGGGTTTGTTGTCGCTGTTTCAGGTAGCACCATTTCAAGTGTCTGCTGGATGCAGTGCTGTGGTTGCACAGTGGTAAAAAACCCCACAAAGACAAGAATTTTTAAATAAAAAAGGACGTCGTTAAAGGGCCAAAATGTGTTGATATGGCAAGTAGACTTTTTGACATTCCACAGAGTCTGTGTCCAAATTACCACTTGTTCCCAAAATCGTTTTTACGTCCAGCAGAACATTGACATGACTTCGGACACAAGACCAGAGCAAACACTCAAACACATAGAACCAAATAGGGTTTTAAAACTCAGAAAATATTCTAATATATATTAGAAATGTAAGTGCATTTCTGATGCTAAAAAATTGGGTTGTTTTTTTGTTTGTTTCTAAAATAACTTAATCAATTGTTTGATTTAAAAAAAGTGGTCTATTCCCTTCGATTATGTCTGCAATAAAACCAAGATAATGCTGATCCCAGCATATTCATAAAAATACATCCTTTTTCATCTTCATTTTCAATCATTCATAAAGCCACTCAAGTTAAAATCTCATCTAAAACCATTGCTCTTATTCAGTTTCTCAAAATAAAGGTTGGTTGGTTCTGTGTTTGGATCAATCTCTGTTCTTCATGTACCTGTTATCGGGACGATGCAGGGGGTTGGACCTTCTGCTTGGGACGGAGGGGGTTTGAGGGGTTCCGAGGGGGGGGGGGGGTTGAGGTTCAGCAGCAGAGCGACGGATGGTGCGATGGGGAGGGGTTACAGACAGGAAGTTAGAAGGCCGTCAGGGTGCCACTTGAGGGATGCCATGGCGATGGTGTAGTCGGCGATGATACATGTAGATGGGTGACATGACGATACACAACAGGGTCGGTGGATGGAGGTGGGAGGTCAAGGTTTTTGCAGGTTGGAGCTGGGGCTGGAGACAACTCTAATCGGCCGGTCAGAGAAGGCGCTGAGTTTGACGAGGACGCAGGATTAACGTTCGCCCTCGTAACCTTCGTCGCTGGCCAGGTTCAGGTGGTTGGTCTTTGGATGTTGGTTTAGCTCTCCCGAGGTGGGGGGAGGAGTCTACACCCAACAGCCATCTCCTATGAGGAGGATGCGGAGAAGGCTGAGGAGAGTTTGAGGATGCTGCAGCTGGAGTAGCCCTCGTCGCTGGCTAGACTCTGGAGGCTGCTGTGGTCGTCTAGATCGCTGGTGGAGGCCGTAGAAACCGAGTCCAGTTCCCCGTGCTCCGAGAACTCTGTAGACTCCACGTCCACCTCAATCTCCTCTGTAGAGGGCGAGGGAGAGAGGGCGAGAGAGAGACAGAGAGAGAGACAGAGACACAGAGAGAGAGAGAGACAGAGAGAGAGACAGAGAGAGAGAGAGAGACAGACAGACAGACAGACAGACAGACAGACAGACAGACAGACAGACAGACAGACAGACAGACAGACAGACAGACAGACAGAGAGAGAGAGAGAGAGAGACAGAGAGACAGAGAGACAGAGAGACAGAGAGACAGTAAGAAAAGAGCAGAACGTTGGAATAACACACTCAAAATAAGAACTTCTTGGAACTAAACAGGAACACTACTAAACTGAGAAGTTAGCTTGATTCTGTGTGGAAACAAACCATTCTGGTTATCCTAAGAATAGGGTACAAGTGTGCAAAGTCCACGTCTCTTTAACTGATGTGCTTATGTGTGTGATACACTGAAATGAAATGAAGATCCCTTTCGGCGGTCACGGTCGCTCACCTTGGTCCGAGTCGGAGCGCTCGGAGGAGCAGAGAGTGGAGCCCACGCTGTCCATGCGTATCCTCTCTCCCTCCCCCGGCCCGGTGCCTCCTACCCCGGCCCCAGTGCCCCCCTGCAGCAGGTCCAACTGGCGCTGGAGGTGCCTCTGCTCCCTCTCCAGACTGTCCAGCTGGTTACGGCTCTTACGGTCCGCCTCTTCAAGTTTCTAGAAGAGGGAGAGAAAAGAGGAGAGAGAGAGAAGGGAGAGAGAGGAGAGAAGGGAGAGAGAGGAGAAGTGAGAGAAGGGAGAGAGAGAGACAGGAGAGGGGGAGAGAGAAGGGAGTGAGAGAGGAGAGAAGGGAGAGAGAGAGGAGAGAGAGTAGGAGAGAAGGGAGAGAGAAGAGAGAGACAGGAGAGGAGAAGGGGGAGAGAGAGGAGAGAGGGAGACAGGAGAGAGGAGAGAGAGAGGAGAGAGAGGAGAGTGTGTTTAGTTATCTTGAACAAACTGGATGTGTATAGCTGTTTCCAAAGAGCACCTGCCTCCTCCACCACACCCTCAGAGAGATGACGAGTTGCTATCCTCTGTGTGTTCCTCTATCTATTTAACAGGACATTTTACCAGGTGTGTTTAAGTCTCTATAGGAGGGAGAGGAGAGAAGAACGAGACGAGAGAACGTGGTTATGAATAGATTTTAATGTTTATATTTTAGCGGGTAAGGTTGATGGAGAAGATATTCTCAGAGGGATAGTCACAGTGGGAGATGGGGATGGAGGGAGAGATACAGATAAGGAAGTCAACTAAAAATTGGGACGAGGAGAGAGGATGAGAGATAGAGGAGTCAATGAAACCGCCAATCAATTCTCCAAACTTCAGTATCCCGTCTCCTGACCTACAGACTAACTCTAACCTATGGAAGGGAAATCACCCAACAGTCCAACACAGAAGCAACGTTCTGTCTTTCCAGACTTGGCGTTGTTTATCTTGTATCAGTGTTTTGTTTACGATGCATTTGTTTACTACTGGTGTTACACAGAGTCACGTCAATACTTGATAAAGACTAGAGCTGACAGTTACAGCACTGAGAGAGAGAGAGAGGGGTGAGAGAGAGAGAGAGAGAGAGAGAGGTGAGAGTGAAAGAGAGAGAGGGGGAGGGAGAGAGAGAGAGAGAGGGGGGAGTGAAAGAGAGGGAGAGAGAAAGAGAGAGAGAGGGGGCAGGAGAGAGAAATAGAGAGAGAGTGAAAAAGGAGAGAGAGAGAGAGACAGAAAGAGGGGAGAGAGAGAGAGAGAGCGAGAGAGAGAGAGAGAGACAGAGAGAGACAGAGAGAGAGAGAGAGAGAGACATGCAACAACAATGCAAGCCTTCATTCCATGTTTCTGTGTCATTGTCAGGGTCAATGTTATTGATCTTCATTCCCATGTTAATCTCATTCAGGTGGCTGTCAGTAGTGGGGAAGCTGCACGGGCCATAGACTCAGAACAAGCAACATGTTTCTCATTACTAGTAATGTTCCCTCTCATGTTTTCCGGCAGTGAGTGAATTTCAGGTCTGCTGAGCGCAAACTTGAACGTTGTGAAAATTCTGTGCAACTTCCAGCGTGCGTTTACTGTGAACAGTGAGGCTGTACCCACTAAGTTACAGTTTAAACAGTGATCAAGTAGACTACTGTGGCTATTTGATCATAATGTAGGCCTGCCAGAGTGGCCTAACATAAACAAATATGGAGAATATGTATCCCATAACATTTTAACATGGAAATAGCTGTTCTATCACTCAGCCTACAGTAGCAGCCAATGTGTGATGTCCAATGTAGGCCTACATTCCATGAGACTTTTGAAAAACACATGCAGGGCTCGACATTAACCTGTTTATCCTGAACAATTTGTTGTGTAGTTTGATGCAAGAAACCACTTTCCAAAATAAAATTAATTATTATTTCCATACCATTATTACAGAGAATCAGACATATTATGCTACCCTCTGCCTATTGGCTACTTAGCTTATTCAAGACCGTCTCCAAATAAAAAACTGCCATAAAAAAAGCTCTTTACCCGACTCGCTTTCAAACATGCCAAGAAATGTACACGTTTTGTTCTCTTGTAGGAAGCAACCACTCACACATCGCTGACTACAAATGATCTAGAACTGGGCTAATAACTCAATAACTAGCTAAGGATATGAACAAATGTGTACACCTGTCTACATGCAGCTCTCGCTTTGATCTCAAAACAAACGCATAACGATCGCAGACGCTCATGCTGTAAACACAGTCCAGTTCAAAGTGAATGGCACAAATCCATATTTGGAAATGGTCTATTTGCATATTGGCCTATTGAAGCTCTGATTGGTTATGCTGCACCGGTCTGTGTAGAGTACAGGCCTGAGTCGTGCCTGTCAGTGCAATAGAAATCCGATGCGCTCTGCGTACGACAAAGTCTCTTGCACAATTTGTTTTGTTTCGGTATGTTGTGTTGAAAGTGGCTAATAATGATTGCGTTGATTCGATCACAATTCCCACAGTAAAGGGAAACGTCGATAGAGTTAACTAACGGGGAAACACAGCTCAGAGGGAACATTGGTTACTAGTCAAATGTTTTGTTTGAGTTAAAATAGTAAAGCTTCATACAACTCAAATAAATCAATGGAAAATGTCAAATATTTGTCATACATATTTAAAGCATTTGGAGAGCTGTTTTACACTTGAACAGGTTATAAGTGTGTGTGTGTGTTTTAGACTTGAACAGGTCATAAGTGTGTGTGTGTGTGTTTTAGACTTGAACAGGTCATAAGTGTGTGTGTGTGTGTTTTAGACTTGAACAGGTCATAAGTGTGTGTGTGTGTGTGTTTTAGACTTGAACAGGTCATAAGTGTGTGTGTGTGTGTGTGTGTGTGTGTGTTAGACTTGAACAGGTCATAAGTGTGTGTGTGT